>NC_022026.1:37137561-37196147 GCF_000317375.1 Microtus ochrogaster | reverse complement strand
GTGTGTGTGTGTGTGTGTGTGTGTGTGTGTGTGTGTGACAGTTGTCCTGCTAAAGCTATTGCTTACATAAAGCAAAGTGGGTCCTGTTGATTCATCCATGTATCTTTGTGCTTGAAAGAGGCTTTTGCAATATATGAAAGAAAAATAACGAATGCTTCTAGGCTTGATGATAAAGTCTAGATGTTGTATGTATGAGCCAGGAACCTGGCTCATCTCTATCCATTGCTTAGGCTTTCATGCAATATATTTCAAATTAGCTTTTCATGAGTACATATTTACTGACTATTGATTCATGCCTACAGATGGAATGGGTCCATATATAAATTTATTACTGCTTATAGAGTCAATAAAATATACTTTGCATATCCATGCAGTATTATTTCACAAAGCAAGTAGATATTGCAACTATGAATGAAACATAAGTTCATTTATAAGTGTTTCTGAATTTATTTTAGCTTCTTTTTATGCATCTTTAAAACAACATATCAAAGAAAGATAACTCTATAGTGTATGTGTGAGAGAGAGAGAGAGAAAGAGAGAGGAGAATTCTTTATATGCTTCAAAGATAGGCAAATATTATAAAAGATAGGGATCCAGTGCTCTAAGCATCTGTTTTAGAAAGAAGTTTTGTCTTTGTCTATCATACCCTCTCAGCAACTTCAAAGAGACTGCATATAATTACCTTTTTCTTTCCTTTGGCGAATAAAGCATATTTCCCCTAGACGCTGATGTGAAAGACATGATAGTGCTTCTAATAGTAACAGTTAAGGCCCCTTAAATAACACCTTTTATCTGATGCTTTCTTAATTCTATATGGTAGGATCGTATTGCAGCTGGAAAGAGAAATACCCAGCTCAGGGGTGTTGCAATTGAGGACAGAATTCAGATTTCTAGTCTCACAAACATACCTTCTTCCTTTTAAGGCTCAAATACCTATTTCAGTGATACGGTAGGGCTAAGAAATTTCTGATTTGGCCCTACGGTTTTTTAAATTAAAACAATTAAGATATAATTGCTTTTCCCCCTTCCCTTTCTTCTCTTCAGTCACTCCCATGACAAGACCCCTAACTCCCTCTCAAATTCATGGTCTCTTTTTTAATTGTTACCGTCACACACACTGACACACACTGACACACACTGACACACACACACACACACACACACATACATATGCACATATACTGTGGAGTCTGTTTAGAGTTGATGTCTGTAACTTCAGGGCTGACCACTTAGTAATGGATAACCAATTGAAGGGAAAGAATACATCACTCACTCTCATTATTCCTTAGCTCCAAGTATTTCTTTGTCTGGCTATTAATCTCCTTCATTGTTAGCATGTCTATTGGTGTTGTAGTTCTTCGGGTCTTGTTTTGGCAGTCATATTGCTGAGGTATTGTGGGACAGGCTTCCCTGACATTTCTAGGACACTCAATCTCACAGCAGATTTCCTGGCCTGCTGGCTCTTAAAAGCTTTTGCCCCCTTGTCTGCCATGCCTCTTGAGCTTTAGATGAAGGAGTTGGGTTGTAGATGTAGCCACTGGGGCTGGGATACACACACAATCAGTTGTTCTCTACATTTTGCGCAATTGTCATGTTCTGTAATGGTCTCTGTCTGGGACAAAAAGAAGATTCTGTGATGAAAGATGAGAGCTACACTTATCTACAGCTTTGAGAGACGGCTATTTGGATGGCTTGCCAGGTTGGTCATGCGTTGGAATGCCTACATACAGAATGTTCTTCTGTATCCAGCATAGCTGAGGAAATAGGTTATAAGTTGATTAACTTACAAAATACCATGCTTTAATTTTAAACCAGGAATTAGAGTATCTTAAAAATACAAACAACATGAAAAGTAGTACAAAAAAATCCCTTTCTGCAAAGATTCAGGAGGCCTTTTAAAACTGGCACAAGACCATGAAGTCATCACTAGGAACAAGCTGAAACCTACTGCATGTGATTTGACTATGCTGGGGCAATTATGTGAAGAAAGCAGAAAACACATTGCAGGTTTCATACATCTATACCTCAGACGTGGAGGCTTTTAATTTAAAGAACTCAGACAGAGGCCATAAGAGTCAGGATTGAGAGCTCCCTGGGTACTTTTCACACTTTAACCTCTTGAGATAGGAAAACTATAGAAAAAAAAAAACCCAAGATAAGGTTTGAATGTTTGCTCTGAAGTTCATGTTGACATTCAGTTGCTGCTGCTGCTAGAAACAGGAGGCAAGATGTTTAAGAAGAGAATTAGTCACCAGGGCTGCACTCTCATGACTATTTCAATGTCCTTGTTATTATTAACAGAGTGGGCTAGTTATTGTGGAAGTTGCTTTATCAGCAAAGTACATTATTTCATGCACACGTTCTGTGTTCCTGCCCTCTTTCTCTTGCATGGTCTCTTTCCATTGTGCTGTGTAACAAGAAAGCCCCCTTCAGATGTGGTCCTTTGATCTTGGATTTCATAACCCTCAGAATTGAAAGCTGAATAGGATGCTAATGTTTATAGTTTACCTGGGGTGAGATATCCTGTTAGAGCAGAAAGAAATTTCTAAAACTGGAGGGTTTCATTGGTAAGCAACAGTTGTCAACAACTTGTTTAAAAGTTTCCAATTTATTAGAATAGTGCCCTTTATATAAAGGGTCCTCTGTTCTTCTTTTCCCCATAGCTTTAGACTTTTCCTTTTCCAAATCTTAATACATATCATTCAACAAAGGCCAAATACCTTCTCTACTATGTTACTCCAATCTCTATCAGAATTGAAATTATATCTACTAAAGGCTGAGGGACAAAAACTGTTTAATTTAAATAGGCATGGAGAAATTTGGACAAAGAATGTAACACTTAAAGTAATTTGGTCCAGACAGAAAACACCTGTCCATGCTGTGAATCTAGATGGGGGAACATAGTAATCTCAGGAGAGCCATAGAAGTACCCCACAATAAAGATAAAGAAGACCAATTATATCAGAAGCCAAATCTTCTGAAATAAATTGTCTGAGGAATCAAACTTTGAGAAAAGCTTAAGATCTACCTGGTTTGCTTTGAAATGTTTCGCCCCGGATACTTCAGAATCTCATTTCCACTTTTGTTATTTCCTCCATCTCTCTTGCTTGAATGGAAATAAAGGAGATACATTTATTACATCAAATATATTAAATTTTCAGCCTCAGAAAGTAAATCCATTTCAAGTGTGTTTTCCCAAATGACTGGAGCTATTTGAGAGATGCACCAAGAGGTTGCACCATCGGATAGGAGAACTGGAGAATGAATGAAGCTGAAGCCAGAAGCTGGGCCCAGGCTTTCTAAGCAATCAGAGTTTTCAGTGGTGCGTTCTGTAGTCCAGTGAGATTTTAGAGTGCAAGCATTAATTCCGAGGGTGATCAGAGATCAGGTGCCTGTTGATTTAGAGAAAGAAGCAAAGTAAAAGAGTTAAAGGGGATGGGAGTTCTTATTTATTTGTCTTGAGCTTTGTCATTGTGCAATTTCCTGAGAACATCAAGGACACAGAGATGAAAAATAACTCACAATACCACTTCCTAACCAACTACTTTGTGTGTGTATTACATTCACACGAAGTTTTAAACATAATGCTGATGCTCTTATATGTTTTCATTTCCATTTGTCACTTATTAATAAAGAGTTGTTTAGTTAGCCCCTCATAGCAATTTCTATTGCCTCCACAATATTTCTTAAAGCAGTTTGATCATAGTTTCACTAGTTTGTTAAGGCTAATTTAGGTTGTTTTTTTATGATTTTTGCTATTATAAATAATGTTATGATGAACATCTTGTTGCATATAGTTTATAACCTTTCAAATTAGTTCCTCAGCATGAATTTCTGGCAGTGTGATTGCTGGGTGAAACAATATAAACATTTGAATTTTTCTTGAAAACACTGCCAACTGATTTTCAATAACATTGGAATAATTGACTAATATCACCATAATCCTGCCAAAAACTAGAAGGAATCTAAATTAGGTTGGTAAAAATGGCATTTCATTACAGTTTTTTATATTAACTTTTTCTCATTACTTCCACACTTAAACTTGTTTCTTACTTGCATGGTCTCCTATGTAAATTACCTCCTCCATGCTCTCCATTTGCTGTTTACCTATGAAGGCTTGCAATATTTTATTAAAAGTTGTCTATCCCCTCAGAGCTGTGGAGTACCATAGAAGACGGGGAGGAAAGGCTGTGGGAGTCAGAGGGGATGGAGGACACCATGAGAATATGGCCCACAGAATCAACTAAGGGCTCACATGGGCTCACAGAAACTAACATGGCAAGTACAGGGCGTGCATAGGTCTGCATATGGTCCTCTGCATATATATATATATTGGCTGTTAAATTGGTGCTTTTGTGGGGCTTCTAACAGTGGGTGTTGTCTCTGACTTTTATGCCTGCTCTTGGTACTCTTTTTCTCCTATTGCGTTGCCTTGTCTTACTGTGTTCTATTTTGTTCTGTTTGTTTGTTCTCTTGTAGGCCTGCTGTTTTATGGAGAGGAAATGGAGAGGAAATGGAGGGGGAATGGATCTGTTGGGTAGGGGAGGTGTGTCTATGGTAAGTGGGAGGAATAGGGGAGGAATTGCGGCTGGGATGTATTGTATGATAGAAGAAAATATTTTCAATAATAGTTGACGAGTTTGTCTATGACCATAGAACTGTGAAAATGTTAGATTTCATCTAATATTCTATTAATTTGTATGATATAGGAGCTATTACCCTGCTGTGTTTACAGAAAGGTTTCTATCATACTTGGACACTTTCATAAATAGAAGGAAAAAGAAGTATGGCATGTTCAGGGTTTTGTTTTCAGTCATTGCCCAAGGTGTATTTTGATTATAGCTTTTGTATTTTAATAAATAGCTGCTTGGTCCAATATTTAAAAAGCATATTCTGAAAACAAAAGCACATGAGCTTTTTAAAATTTTGAAGTCAGAGTTGAAATCAAATTCAAATCTGGGGCAGCACACTGAGGGTTTTCTTTGGTTTGAAATCTTTTGAATTGTGTATCCATCCTTTTATTGTCATAAGAGTGTTAATTTTGTGGGCCTTCCTTTTATGAACAATAAGAATGAATTTCAAGGGGGCAGCAATGTAGAAATCATGGCATTTCCCATGTAAAAATAAACTACAATTGCTATACAGCTAATCTTCCATGCTCTAAACCAGTGAACGACCTTGAGTTGGACTTATTGTGCAAGGGCAATCACACAAGATGACTGTCAAGTCTATTTTTCTTCCAGCAAATCCTGATAGAAACATCATCTTTGTAATTTTCATTGCATTTCGAAAAATTTCATGTTTTTGTCAGAACTTGGCCTATTTCCAGAAAGCAAGAAAACAAAACTTTCTAGCTACAATGTGCTTGGTCATATCCCTAACACCCTTAGGAGTGTAGTTGCTAAGGGAGTTTACCAAAGTTTCTCATCCATTGTTGGGCCTTGTCATTCATCTCTTAGTTCTTAGCAGATATATTCTTCCCATTTTTACTGTTCTGCACTTTTTGAGCATGAGGAAAATAAATTAAGAAATATTTCTAAGGGGAGGAACTGCTGCTGTTGTCAGATGATGAAAATAACTGTGTCAGGAGAGGGAATGGATGGATTTAATAACAGTTCATAGAGACAGAGACCCACATTGGAGCACCAGACTGAGCTCCCAAGGTCCTAATCAGGAGCAGAAGGAGGGAGAAGATGAGCAAAAAAGGCAGGACTGCAAGACTGAGACAGTGGGGCTGATCTATTGGGAGCTCACCAAGGCCAGCTGGACTGGGACTGAAAAAGCATGGGATAAAACCGGACTCTCTGAACATGGCGGACTAAGAGGACTGATGAGAAGCCAAGGACAATGGCACTGGGTTTTGATACTACTGCATGAACTGGCTTTGTGGGAACCTAGCCTGTTTGGATGCTCACCTTCCTAGACCAGGATGGAGGGGGGAGGACTTTGGACTTTCCACAGGGCAGGGAACCCTGACTACTCTTTGGACTGGAGAGGGAGGGGTGAAGGAGTGGGTGGAGGGGGAGGGAAATGGGAGGCGGGGAGGAGGCGAAAATTTTTTCAATAAAAAAAAAGAACAGTTTATCAGATAAACCCTAGCACTTGATTATTACCATTACAAAACACTAGCATATTTTACTTCACTATCAAAACTCCTTTAGAATATAATGAACATATATATGAAACAAATTTACCTTTTTTTGTCTGCAGAACTACTGCAATTTCTACCTACATAGGCTGGTATATTCCATAAAATCTGTATACTTAAATGTTTATTTTCCTGACACATTTATCTTACCATCATCTTTCCCATAATTTATATTTTAGTTACCTCTATTAAAATGATGAAACCCACCACGTTCTATGTTTTCTCTGGACTTAGATTTGTTGATCGAGTTTAGTCACCTCTACTGAAGTCTGTGCATGTATGTATGTACGTATGTACATATGTATGTATGTATGTATGCATGCATGCGTTATCATGTTTTTTGTTTTTCCTCACATGTTTCAAGGCACTTACCTATTCTTAACTAAGCCCATAATATTCTGCAGATGCAAACCTTTTCTAGAGTTCTCCATCTCATTCTAGGCAGTCTCAGGGCAAACCAAAAACCAGAATGGCATCTCCAAGTTTTTCCAGTCTCTGGTGTTCTAGAGTTGTTTATTAAGTTTTATTAATTCTGTTTCAGTACTATTCAAATGTAGTGATTTTAAAACCACTTTTCATGCCACTCTCCTAACCTATGTCTCTCTAATCTCTTACCTTGAATTTTCCTGAGGCTTCATAATACATTCTCACCCCCTATCTTTCCTTTATTGAATTTAGACAGAGTGGGTTCCTAAAACAGAAATTTGAATTTTTTTGATTAAAATTTTTTGTATACTTTATTATCTTTGGCATCATTTAAAGATCTGGTTTTTGTCCTATTTTGACCTCATATTCTGTTAAGCCCAAATATATTGTCCCTGGACCTGTCACAATTACTTTATTTGCTCCAAGTCCACCTTCAAATCTCGCATTTTCATGTCTTATTTCTCTCCTGGACTAGCTGTCTGATACTGAAGTAGCTTTTAAATTTAGCTCCAAGGTCATTTACTCTGCAAAACAATTTTTCTTAAATTTGTCCTAATCATTCTTTTGACTCCCATTTTCTACAAAGCTAGGGGTTTCCTCTTATTTTTATAGCAGGTTTGTACTAACTTGATTATAGCATACATCCCAAAGTACCAAATAATATATTCTTTTTTCTTAATTACCTCTATAAGCTCTCTCCCTGTCCCTCCTTTTTCTTTCTGTCTGTCTCTGTCTTAGTCGCTCTGTCTGTGTGTGTGTGTGTATGCATGGGCCAGAGGAAGAGGACAATGTGCAGGAGCCAAGTTTTTCCTTTCACCACGTGGGTCCCAGGGATTGAAGGCAGGTTGTCAGTTTTGTGCACGAGCGTCTTACCCACAGAGCTATCTCACTGCTCTACTGTTTTTCTTTTCTTTTGTTTTGTTTTTTGTTTTTTGTTTTCGTACAGCAAGTGAGATATCTTTGATGGCAAAGGCTAGCATTCATGCCCTATCATCCCCAGTGTATAATGTGGCAGCTCCATACAGGTTAGTTGAATGGATGATGAATGAGTGAGTCATGGGCTTTATCCTTTCAGTCACTTTCTCCAGTTTCCTTAATTAATTAGAATTTCCATTGCCCCATAGAGGAACTTAATCCCCAAGACCATGATTATACATTTTTAATCCCCTTTCCTTTTAACAAGAAGACGTGAAACATTTAAATATAAAGATTTCACTACTTTGTACATGTAAGGCTTGGTTAACACATTCCCAAAGTGTTTCATGATGACAGTTAACATATTCAGAGACCAAGAATTGGTGTGTTTTCTTCTGCACAGGCTAGTCATTGTGGTAGAATTCTTTTCTTTTGCTATAGAGATTCAACTTCCTGGTTGTTATTAGATTATTTCCTAAGATTTCCTAAGATTTTTTCACCCCTGTACTATTTTATTTTTTGCTACTTCTTAAATATTTTAATGCCCATGGGAGTCGATTTTTTTTTAAAGAAAACTTAATGAGCATGCTTTTTCTTGAATAATACTTTGACACTTTTTCTTGATTTTTTTTTCGTGTGTGTGTGTGTGTGTGTGTGTGTGTGTGTGTATGTGTGTGCATGTGTCTGTATCTTGGTCTTTAGTTTCCATCTGTCATTTTCTTCACCAGGTCTTTTAACATTTTTATACTTTTCTTTCTGTGCCTTTGATCTGCTTTAAATCTGAGTTACTTACCTCTTTCTGAGAACTCTTTGCTCGGAAGTCATTTGTTTAAGGCTGCTAAGTATCATACTAACTGAACTAAAGCCTATTATTCTCATTCACTTTGGTCTTTCTTTGTGTGCCATCCTCCACACGCACAAATATGACTTTCTTGATGCATTTCTTCATTTTCTCCTTCATGTAACTGTACACAGTTTCTTTAAGTAATAGGAACTTATTGCATTTATTCTGATATCCACCTTGTTCCTTTGGTCATTACTTCCTTGGTTCCTTTATTTCTTACTTAAGTTTTGAAGAAATGTACGTCTTCATCCTGTATTTGTTGGTTCTTCGGCATCAATTGATCTCTTATTTGAAGCTCTTAAGATAAACTCTATTAATATGTTTTATGTAATACGTAGTCATAACGAGTGACTGGGAAAAATAGATTATTTTGCAGTTCGGAAATTTTTTGTTGAATATTTTGGAAATAAAAGCTTCACTTCACATCATTAAATAGAATAAACTCCACATTAACTCATAAATGCTAGAATACAATATATGTGAGAAATTACAAGCCTGTCTAAAAACAAAAGCAACAAATCAAAAGTCATATTATTTCATAAAGGAAATGTATAATTCTGCTTGCTTTTTGTTGACAACATTTAAGTAGTTTCTAGTGCTTTGGAATTCATGGAGTTTGATACTATTTTTATTTTATTGAAAATAGCTTTTTTCAAAATTATATTCTAGTTACAGTTTCCACAGGCCCACTTCCTCTCAATTCCTCCCCACTACTGCTCCAATCTGGATCCACATTCCTTTGGACTCTTGTTAGAAAACAAACAAGCATATAAAAATAGCTAAAATAAAATAAAACAAAAACTAACAAGTTGGAATAGGACCAAACAAAAAGAAGAAAATGAGCGAACTATAAAGCACAAGAAACAAATACAGACACAGAGAGACATACTTTTGCACACATAAGAATCCCATAAAAACACAAAACTGGATGTCATACTATACACACAAAGGATCTTTAATGTTAAAAAAATCCTCCCTTGTAGTAAAATATATTCCCATTTTTCCTTTTACAAGTGTTATCAACTGGAGATGGCTTCTGGGTTCTGGTTAGTGGCATGGGTCCATTTCTCTCAGCTCTAGGACCCCATCTCGTGCAGACCTGTGCATCCCCCTATGCATACTGCCAGAGTCTACTTGAGCTCATTTGTGCACCAGCCCTGTTCTGCCTAGAAGGCTTTAATTCCTCCATCCCCTCTGGCTCTTACACTCTTTCTGCCTTATCTTCTACAGCGTTCCCTGAGCCCCGTAAGGAAAGATTTGATGGAGACATCCTATTTAGGACTGAGTGTTCTAAGGTCTCTTACTCTTGCAAATTGTTTGACTGTGGGTCTCTGTACTTGTTCCTCTGAGCCTCTGAGCAAGGCACTGACCTATGACTATAGCAGAATGTCAATAGTTATTTTATTGTTATATCCCATTAGCACAACAGTTTTATTTTCTTTTCCCCTAGGTACCTGGCCTATCTAGTCTCAGGTTCTTGGCCACCCAAGCACTATTGGGTATGGGCTACCATAGAGTGGGCCTTAATATAATCAGATATTGGTTGGTTACTTCCTCAGCTTTTGTGCCACTATTGCACCAGCATATTGAATAATTTCTTGCTGAGTTGATATTTATCTTTCCTTTGTTAACATGAAGAGTACTTCCCAGTACCATGAAAATAGTACATAGGGTTGAAGGTTCTATGTAGGCACCAGCTCAGCATCTCTATGTTCAATGAGCTGTGTGGGTGTTGTCATCAGCAATAGGGCCTTGTCCTCATTTTGTAGAAAGTAACTAATAGTCTTGGCAACAGCTTGGGTTGTTTGTGGGTTCCAATGGGACCCCTTTGACCAACAAATTAACCAGATGAAGCCCATTCTTGGTACTGGGTTCCTTGTTTGGTGATGAGAGGCATCCAGTTGGAGCTCTGACTTCCCTGTTATATGGCAATTTCATTTAGTTTAAATTAGGTTTCTTTGAAAAGAAATTAAGTCTCTTATTTTTTGCTGTAATTTTGTGTCTCCCAATTTCTTTTAATGATCTAGAAATCCCTTTACCCTTGACATATTCTCTAAGTCCAGTGTCTTTGCTACTCTGAAGCTCATTTCTACTCAACAAAATATCTAAATTCTACACGCGTATTTTTTGAAAACGACCAATTAAAATACCAATTGGTATGTATGTGACAAATTCTTTTCTTAGCTAGTATCTGTGCTTCACAAGATAATAATTTATTTGACCAAGATAGTTCTGCTTCCTTCATTTATTTCCTTTTGTCCCTTCTGTTTTCTCCATTGCCCTTCTTAGGGTGTCCTTTCCTTTTCTTCCCCTCCTCTTTCCTGCATTTTCTGTTTTACCTGGTTTTTCTCACCAACTGTATATACTTTACTTTCTTCACTTGTTCTTTTCCATTTTATCATTATTTTATGCCTATTTTCTTTTGATTTTTTAGTAACCTCATGTACCCCACTTGTTTATCAATCCTTTAGATTGATACTCTGGACACATTGAAGCACTATGGACTAGCATAACCTTTGCTTTTTCTTTTGTGAAGGAAAAATTCATTTTTATGACTTGATCAGCACTTGCCTTTGGGCTTCGACAATCATGGTGCTGATCCATGTTCATTTTACTTTCTACTATAACCCTTAGACCTTCTTGTGATCACATATTACATTGGTGCATTTGATTATTCTTTCCTTTGTGAATCACATTACACTTATAAATGCTTTATTGAATCTTATTTTATTGATTTCTGTCCATTTAAAAATTTATCCTGCTCACACTCTACTTTATGCCTACTCTGCAATGTGCAGGAACACCTGAAAATTTTATTAGCATCCTATTTCTCAATGTAGTAAATGAAAATATTGAATTGTATTGAACTCAAAGTAGACCCCTAAGAGACATACTTGACACCTCCACCCATTCCAGTATTGAACTGTCAGTAACTGCTCTTTGTATTCAATTTGGTTTTGCTAGTTTTATTTCTAACACATTCACCTATGGCACTTTCACCTAACTCACCTTTTCAAAAAATTCTTGCTAACCTAAATCTCTGCTGACCTTATTATTATTATTATTCTGTAAACTTACCCCGTTAAATGAAGGATTAAGGTGTAGCTTCATATGATTTATTTTTGATAAATACATGCTATCTATTACTCATATCTTATTTCTTCAGGCTCCAATTTGATCATATTAACAGCTTTACATGTCGTGTTAGATGTTCATTGAGATGATAGAGTAATGAAGTTTCTTTCTCTGGGATCCTATTTTACTTCATATGCAATATTTTTATATTTTTGAAGGCTTATATTTTCTAACAGGCTACCAAAAGAGTTATCTCTTGACCTTCCCAATTCATGATTTAGTTACTCTGTCTTCAATCACCCTAGCCTTATTGTGTGTTAAAACCAAACAGCATCATCCATTCTTTTTAGTAACATCTAAAATATTCAATTTGTTTATTTTGTATAGTTATTCTTTTAGTTTTGTTTTATATTTGATCTATATAGGGGCATTATTTGAATAAAAATGGCCTCCATAGTCCTATTGAGAATGGCACTATTAGGAGGCATGTCCTTGGAGGATGTGCATCACAGGAGGTGGCATTTGAGGTTTTAGATGCTGAAGCCAGGCCTGATGTTGTTGTCTCTTCCTGCTGCCTGTGGATCCAGATGAAGAACTCTCAGTTACCTGTTCATTACCTTGTCTGCCTGTGTATTGCATGCATTCTACCATAATATTAATGTATTAAACCTCTGAATTGTAAGCCCGTCTCAATTAAACATTTGAGTTACACCAGTAATATTGACTCTTAACAGCCTTAGAAACCCTAACACAGACAACTATTCTTTTCCAACTACCACACATGCTGAAGGAAACTCTCAAAATCTTTTATTTTGAGAGTTGTACACAAAGGTGCTTTGATAGCCTGGGTGTGTTCAAGGCACTTCTATCTGGAATATAAACATGTGAAGAAAAAATATTTACAGTTATGATTTCTTATAGGTAAAAGAAAAACATGCAAAATGATTAATACACACTAAACATAAATACAAGCTGGAAAATGTATCTAAAGTTTGTATTAATGATATGTTGCTTCTTCTATGAAATAGAAATGGGCAAAAGAAAGAGATAAACTATTAAACACAGGAAAAGATGCTAATCTCAATAATTAGAGAATTTGAAGATGGTACTATTTTGATCTTTTTGACAGACATGAAATAATATTTAATAACATTCTACTGGTATAGTTCTGATAAAAGGGACATTCTTTCTTTTTTATTATTGGTTTTTCAAGACAGACTTTTGATTTTGGAGCCTATTTTGGAACTAGCTCTTGTTGACCAAGCTGTCTTCGAACTCACAGAGATCTGCCTGTCTCTGACTTCTGAGTGCTGGGATTAATGATATGTGCCACCATAATTATCAATTGAATGTAATTGATACAGTCCTTATGAAGAGAGTAAATCAAACAAACAACACATTGAGCTTTTCACCTAGCAATATTTTTTTATGAACTTATTCTATAAATATCCTCTCATGTATAATGGACTTGTATGGCATATCACTTACTGTGGGTCATACTTGTAATGCAAATAGTTAGAAAAGTCCACACTTCCCCTGACATTAAACAGGGTTTGCCCTTTCCCCCCCAGAAATGGCTTTGAATACTGTGTTCAGAGGGTTATCCTGCCTAGGTTTTAGTGCTACATACATCTTGGGGCTTTGCACTGGATAAATCTAAAATTTACATTGGTTTTTAGGCTGGTGAAGGAAAATATTGACATAATAGGATGTCATGAAGTTAAAACATTTTCAAGGGTTGGAGTTGTATTTTAAAATCTAAACATTGATATAACTTATATAAAAGCTGTAAGGGACAAGCAGTAATAAACTCTTGGTAGAAGAAGAATAAAAACACATTTTTATTAGCCTATAAAGGTATAATTTTTGTTTTTTCTCTGTGTAGCCTTGGCTGTTCTGAAACTCACTCTGTAGACTAAGCTGACCTCGAATTCAGAGGTCCACCTACCTCTGTCTCCCGTGTGCTGGGATCAAAGGTGTGTGCCACCACTGCCTGGCAAGGGATAGCAAACTTTTGAATAATAAATAACAAAAATTAATAATAGTTGTTACCATTTGAGGACTTCTAAATTGAAGCGAGAAAAACCAAAGTTAAGAAAGAGATTTTTACTTTTTAATATTTGAGTGATATGTATTGACTCAATTAAAATTAAAGCACTATATAAAAGCTTAATTTTATAATTATACTATTCTGTAAATAAAAAGCCTAGAATACTCTGTTGATACCATTATAAATGAATGAAATTAACTGTGTTCAGATTCAAAAATAAGCTTTGGACTTTTTATTTGAATGATTTACTGTAGGTCATGAGTTTGTGGCTTCCAACATTGTTAATTACCAAGCAAGTCAAGTTCAATTGGACTTAATTTCCTTGATAATAAAATAGGGAAAATTTCTTGACAGCTACTTTAATATGTTCAATGTATTTTGAAAAGATTAATCACTATTGATGATTTTAGAAACAACAAACCTTTTGATGTTTTTAAATAACACAGAATTCAGCAAATTAAATGTTATATTATTTAAATACAGTTCATAGCAAAAGAGCCTATTTTAGTAATGATTTATGTTTTCCTGAACTAAAAGAAAAATAGACTGAAATTCTAAGCAGGACTGAATAATGTAATGATTTACCTAGAATAAGCTCAAATTAGGTAGAGATAAGATTTGCTATTTTTAAATACCCAAAAGATTTAGCTGATTCTTCCTTTGACATTGACAGATACTATAAAGTAAGAACAAAGGGAAGATTCATTATTTCTGTAAAGGCACATAAGGAAGACATGTCAATGTATTGTGAATGTTGGTGTGTTTGCATATGAGGGCATGAATACATGCAGTGATTTTTCTTCAATTAATTATAGCAGCATTACTTCTCAACAAGAATGACTGAGAGCTTTATCTTGATATCCTACTTTTTTCAAGAAAAGATTGATGGTCATAATTCCAGTTACTATTTTCCTAGGGTTCAACATTGCCCACTGCTTTATCTCCCATTAGCATAAACCAATCCTATTTTCTATGGGAGTAGTAGCAGTCAAGAGGACAAATCTTACTTTGTCCACATCTTTTCAGCCCATGAGCTGGTGAAACATGGGAATTCTGTCCAATTTCAGAGGTTTCTTACTGGAAGAAGAATGCAAAATTTCTTTTGGTGAAATATGTTATAAAAATTTCCCCCATATCCCATGGAGAGGATTTTATAAATTGGTATCATGCAAGTCCAGCACTGCACAGAAAGGCATGTGGGGTTCAGATTTGCTTGTTGTTTCCACAAGGTGTCTTCCAGTTACATTGATTATATTACCAGATTATCTGATGATTAAGGCCATTAACAATCCACTCTTGAGTAGTCAACATAACAGTGTTTAGTTGCCTTGCAGTAACAATTAGAGAATGAAGTAATTTACCATAATTAGGTACTATCAGAAAAAAAGTAGCCACATTAGGGGAAGTTAAAAGGACTTCATTTTATGGTTAGGGACGACTGTTAACAGAGCAATTTTTTTTGAATTACAAAGAAAATTATTGCACTTTTAATTTGCTCATTATTGAAAACACAGAAACAACAAATGGCTCTTGTTCAGAGCTTGCCCTATGTGGCTGTCGGCAAGTTTCTTAACCTTTGTCTGTTCCAGTTTCATCATCTAGAAGGCAATAATAATAGTAGATTCTGATGGGTAATTAATGTTTGTAATGTATGTTGAAACCTGGGAAAGAAAGTATTCTTCAAATAAAATATAGAATTTACATAAAACTTTCATTGCAATAGGCTTATTAAAATTCAAAGCTAAGCAAGCCCTTCTATCCCTCAGCTTCGTTTTACTAAATAAGAACATTAATATATAATTTTTTTTAGAAATGTTGGCCTAGGAGAGCAGAATTTCTTTTTTTAACTTTTGGTTGGTTGGTTGAGATTTTTTTTTATACAGAGTTCTGATCATATTCACATTCCCTCTCCCAATTCTTCTTCCCAAATCTACTCTTTTTTCCCTTCCCATCCAATATTTTGTTTTTTTTCCCCATCCAAGTTAATTTGTTCTTCCCAAATTTGCTTAGGTGCATGGCCTTCCACTGGAGCGTGGCAAACTTATCTGGGGCTACACACTTAGAGAAAACCAACCTTCTGTTCACAGAAGCTAATGCTTTCCAATATCTCCTCTAGAGAAGGGACTTTATGTAATGTTCCCCTCTTGATACCTGGATTTGGTTTGACTTGGACTTGCACAAGTCTTGTGCATGCTGTCACAACTGCTGAAAGTTCGCACGTGCATCTGTCTTTCTGTGTCTTAAAGACATCGTTTCCCTCTAGTCATCCTTGCCTCTGGCTCTTACAGATTTTCCATGCCCTTTTTTCCAATCACCCCTGAGCCTTTGGAAGGGTAGGTGCAGAATATGTTTTCTTTAGGGAAAGACATTCTGCAGTCTATTATTTTCGGTACTTTGGCCATTTGTGGCTCCCTGTGTTGATCATCAGCTACTACAAACAGAAGCTTCTCCAATGAGTGTTGAGAGATGCCTTAATCAATGGGTATAATGATGAGTCATTAGGAGTTTGTTTAAATGCTATGCCCATTTAGCAGAATAATAGTATTCTTTCCTAGGGTCTCTTTAGCCATAAATTCTTGGCCTCGTAATGCTGCGTGGTATGGGCTTCTTCTCTGGAGGGAGCCCTTAAATCCAATCAGAAAGTGGCTGGTTATGCCCATCTTGTTCATGCCTTTTTGTATGAGTAGGTGTCTCTTTGTGGGTCAGTCATTAATGTAACTTGTGTGGCTCACATTTGTTAACTTGTGTGGTTGACATTTGCATGTGACTGATGTTTCCTTTTCTCCTATGGTAGCATACACAACATCTTCCTACACTACAAAAAATAGACTGTAGGGCTGATGCTTTCAAGTCAATACCAGCTTGATTTCTTTGTGTTTTATGACTCAGGTATGTGTTTACAGCAATAGGGTCTTACTGTCAAATTCTAGAAGGAAACAAGTATTTCTTATTTAGACTTTTTTTTTATACCTACAGACTGGAAGCTTGGTTATTTTTGGCCTTCGGGTAAAGCCAGGGAGGAAGTACTATTGACTTTCAGAGCTGCATTTAGATGGATTGTTTGTGATGTTCTAGAGGTATACAGTCTATCTAAGTGACAATTTTCAAAGCATTGTAGGTATTGGGTATCTGGATAGGCTGGTAGAGTAGACCCATAGGAGTTCACATGTTAAGTAGTTCAGTGTGCAACTCAACATGTTTCACCTTTAGGACAGCCCACACCCAGAAGAGGATTGAGATATTAATTTATGAGACTTGGTAGGAGACAGTAGGAACAGTAATCAAAGCAGAAGCTTAGGGATCCATGTCACCATGAAAATATGGTCAAATTCAGGATGGAAAGATAAAAAATAAATCATAAAGGAAAAAAGAAAATATATCCCTGAAGAAATGGATCTTAGACATTTACAGACATGAACATGTAGTACTTATACGGTGAGGAGTCGTTACTTTACAAGCCTTCTCATCTTTAATCTTCTCCAGAAATTTATGAGTTAGATGCTATAATTATCTCCATTTTATAGATGAAACCCAAGGAATACAGAATTCACAAACTAGTAATTTGCAGAGCTGGAGTTTGGACTCAGGCACTGTAGCCCCAGAATTCAGGCAATGGCTGTCTCCTATGAATTTTTATTGTTTCTTGGTACCAAGACTTTAGAAAATGCAAAAGCTTTAGAGATCTTTAATAAGTCATTAGATTGAAAGGCTTTTCTAAATACAAAATAAACTGAATAAGAATGATTTTCCCTAATATAACCTTTAATTTTATTTTGCTCAGGACCTAAGAATGAATTGAGTTCTTTATTTGGGGTACCACTGAACTCGGGTTTGAGAAATAAAGGAAAGAATAAAGCAGAGAATCACAAACAAGGGAAAACATTTTCTCGTGAATACTGGAATTAGTATTCAATATTCTGCTCTCTTGAATTGCTTTTTACATGGGCTTCATAAGGTCAAACTGGATCTATGAATTATAGGTGATGTTTAGGATGTTGAAAGACCCATAGAACTATGTTAGAATAATAACTGAGTCCCAACTCAAAGTAAAAGTTGCTGTGTTTCAGCTCAATAAATCCTGATTGTTTACTCTGATCTAAAGCCAAGTACTGACTAATACCAATCCTCTTTAGTTAATGAGGCCAGGTAAGATCACAACCTCAGTTTGCCTGGGAAATGTTTATATACAAATCAAGAAAACTTACCCTTTTACATTCAGAAATTGTGATGACTTGTTGGATTTATTTGAGCCAAAATTTAATTTATCAGCTGAAACTTACAAAAAAAATAAGTATGCTTGCACACACATTCTTATAATCTTATCATTTAAAAAATATTTTATTTGTTTATTTTTGTTTTATTGTGTATTGGTGTTTTGTATATGTGGGGAAGGGTGTTAGGGGTCCTGGAACTGGAGTTACAAACAACTGTCAGCCATCATGTGGGTGCAGTGAATTGAACCCAGGTACTCTGGAGTAGTCAGTGCTCTTAAGCACTAAGCCATCTCTCCAGCTCCCATATATAATCTTATTTAAGTAAGTTCTCAATTGAATATATAAATAGAAGTTATAAGCTGTGAAATCCCTTAGGTCATTGTAATGTTTGGAAACAAGAAGAGGGAAAAAGCTTTAAGCAGGTTCTACTCTGCTAGGTATGCAATGCAGGGCAGGGAGGCAGCTAATTTTTAGTGTTTGTCTAATTCTATATTGTATTTTATGCCAAATGGCTTCAATACAGTTTTATTTATAAACCATGTGAAGGAATATTATTTTCCTCATTTATAGACATGGAAATAGAAGAAGGGCAAATAATTTGCTTAGTTTGTATTTTCAGCTGTTGATAGTGAATCTAACCCTACAGTGGCTCCTGCTTCTCCTTTTCTTGGTGCTCCTTATATATTATGAATATATATTGGGAATATATATATATATATATATATATATATATATATATATATATATATATATGTGTATATGCACTGTGGGAACTTCTTCAGCCAATTAGCCTTTAGGATACCAGCCCACTTTTGTGTGGTCCCTTATACTATAAATGCAGCCGTAAAGCCTGCATACATTCTCTCTCTGCTTCTGGATTCGGTTCCTCTTTCCCATTCATGCAGAGGGCTGTGATCTGTGAGTCTATCCCTGAATAAAGAACCCTTTATTATACTCAATATTGAGCTAGGGTGGGATTACTTTATAACATCCATCATCATCTGGCACCCAACTTGTATTATGTCCATTAAATAATAAATTTAAGTGTTATTTAAAAGTATAACTTATTTAGAAGTGTCTTCTTTTATCTAATCTATTCCACAATTGCTAGAGTCTATCTTCAAGGCTAATTATATTCAGACAATGATGATTCTGAATAATAATTTTAGTAGTAACAAACTCACTTAGTACATGCACAAGATGCCAGAGAACAGAAGGACTTTGTGCGGGATCTTTCATTTGCTCTTTACAACCTCTGCCTCCACCATGACCTAGGTATAGAGATCATAGTTATTGAGGAAATAAGCTCAGAAAGGTTGACTGACTTCTCAGGATCACACAGCTGGGTAGTATCAAAGACAGAAATAAAACCTCAGATCTGACTACAAAGCTAAAGTTCTTTGCTCCTACCTCCTCAGACTCTGGCAAAAATATTTTTTTGATAGAACTTTACAACAGTGAAAAATCTATGCTTTAAGTATTTCTAGGAGGATTGCCTCCTCCAATGGCTTTTAACCTGTGCATTACTGAATTAGAAACAATTGCTTAGTCTATAAATTGGTCCTTAGTTGAAGTCCATAAAGCAGCAAGATGGGGCTTGTGAGTAGCATTTTTCCTGTCCAAGTCCTTGACTATGTTTTACTCCACTTGAAAGTTTTGATCGTCTCAGCTCTAAGTTCAATGACTGTATATCTGGGTCACTTAAGGCATATTTACTGGTCACAGGAGATCCAGAATAGTACTTCCAGAAACAGAATTGAGATGGGAAGATGGTCATGGTGATTTTTATTTAAATACCTCTTAATGTGAAGGGCAGAAGCAGTATTTAAGAAGCCCTAAAGTAGAAAGAGAAAGCAAGGAGAATTTGCCACAAGTTTCTTAAGATTGTTGTAGAAAGGGACAAGACCCTCACTTAGCACTGCAAAGCTTGTAGCCTTGAATACATACACGAAGCTTAAAGGTTTCCATTTCACCCGACATTTCAAACTGCCCACACTTCATGCAAGCTTACGAGTGTCTCTCTTTGCAAAATGCAAAAACTTCTAAATGCTGGGCTGCTCTCTGCTCTTTGAAAGCCACCATTTTGGAAACTCGGAACTGTTGTTGATAGTCCTGCCAAGGAGCCCAAAAGTAAAGAAGAAACTAGTCAGGGAAGCCATCCAGTCTCCCATGAATCTGCAGTCAAGAGGAGGCGGCTTTGGGAATGTTTTTAAGAAGGTTTTATAACTAGTTAATGGGTTCCAAAAATTAGAATAATTGGTGCTGTCTCGTCTGTTACTTATGTAAGAATTTCCTGTTCAGAGGACTCGTGCCATGAGAGATATGGGCGATATTAAGGGAAGGTTGCAAGTCTAGTTAACAAAACAAACTTGGTAAGAGAACTGTCAATAACAGGCACCAGCAAATATGTTACAGTTTGAGTCAGTCTGGAGCCAGGCTGCCTGCATGCTGTTCCTTTCTACAGATGGGGCAGCGCTTGGCAAAGCTAACATGGATTTGGAATTTGAAGCTACATGGTGATTTCAGTATTTCATTTTCCTGCGAATCAATAAGGATGATTCAAAACCAAACCAGATGGCCACGCAGCTAGTGCAGAATATCAGCTACAGGCCAACCTTTTATTTTTCTTCAGAACATTACCTCTCACAACAACCTTCATTTCCAAAGTGTCTTAAATGAAATAAAACACACTTCCTTGCAAAGAGCCCATAACACGCTTCCCCCTGTTCCTTACTAGTCTATTGCCTGTCAGAGTTCAAAAACCCAGAAAGCACTTGCAAAGGTTGAGCAGTTGATAATTGTCACAAGTCTTTTAAAAGGATATGGATTGTTGAGACTGTGCTTCACTGTCAGTTTTTAGATGTGACTATTTCTTAAAAAACACAAGACAAAACAAAGACAAGACAAAACAAAACAAAAACCAATCTGAAGAAAGAATCAGGAAGAAGATAGGTCTAAAGTTAGGACAAGGGATGCTGAAAGATGCTAGTCGAAATACATTAACTTCAGAGAGGAATGTAATGGGGGTCCAGTTTTAGGGAGTCTTTCATGTCTCTTCTATAAGAGTCTAAATGCCAGCTTCTCCATTCCACCTTTATCTTTTCCCTTTCTATAGTCTAGCATTTAATTTCAAAATACTTAGATATCACAGAAGAGTGACAAAAATAAAGGAAGTTCTCATCCACCCCCCCCCCAGTTTTCCTTCTTACTAACACCTTTCGTAACCATGGTGAATGTATCAAAACTAAGAATTTAACATAGGTGCATTTTTTTAAGCAAGCTACAAACTGTAATTGCCTTTCATCAATCTTCCCACTAACATTCTATTTCAATTTAGAATTGTTCCCAGAAATTCATGGTTTATTTCATCTTATGTCTACTTCCTTTCCTCCAATCTGTGACTTTTTAAGGGTCGAGAGGTTTTCCTTTGTTTCAGATGACTTTGATAATTTTGGAGAGTACCAAGCAGGGTATTTTGTAAAGTATTATTCCATCTGAGTTTGTCTCATGTTATCTCATGATTTGATATTTGTAAAGAAGACTATAGAGGTCTCATTTTAGTTCACATTTTATCATGGTATATGTGATAACTACCTTATCAAGTACTTTTCATTTAATTTCTGATCAGATCTTCTTAATCAGAAAATAACCCACCTGTAAGTTGCTAAGTTGCTAAATATTTAGACAAAAGAAAGGATTGTAGGCTGACTATGCTTTAGCCCAGCAATTCTCTACCTGTGGGCCACAAACCCTTTGACAAACCTTGTCTAAGGCATACTTACATTATGACTCATAAGAGCACAGTTATGAAGTAGTAAAAAATATAATTTTATGGTTGGGCATCACCACAACCTGAGAAACTGTGCTAAAGGGTCATAGAATTAGGAAGGTTGAGAATTACTGCTTTAGCTGAAATTCTTGGAATCAGGACTATTTCTCATTTCAGAGTATATATATATATATATATATATATATATATATATATGTGTGTGTGTGTGTGTGTGTGTGTGTGTGTGTGTGTGTGTTTGAAGTTATTTGTATTGGGAATACTATCTTAAGGTGTGTTACTTTTGTTTATATTGCATTTCTTTAATTCTTTGAAGCCACGATACTTTATCTGTCTAGAAAACCTTATAGTCTAATAAAGAATCAAAGGGCCAATAGCAAGGCAAGAGAAAGGATAGGTGGGACTGGCAGGTGGAGAGAATATATCAAAGAAGAAAACTGGGAGAGGGGGTTCAGAGTAGTAGTCTGAGAAGGAGGAAGACATCAGGGGCCAGGAACCCAGTTACACAGAAATACATGGATTAAGAGTAAAATTTAAAGAAGTAAGAGAACAGGAAAAACACAGAGGACAAAGGATAGATGGGATAATGTAAGTTAAGAAAAGTTGGCAAGAAACAAGCCCAAACTAAGGATGGTCATTATAAATAAGAATAAGACTCCGCGTGTGATTCATTTGGCAGGTGGGTTGTGGGCCCCCAAAGAGTCCAAAGACCATGATATCATATTACTACATATTTGGCCAAACATTACTGGTCAGAAAATCTGAAATCCAAAATCCTCTAAACCCCACAAATGTTGAGAACCAACATGGTAATCTAAAAGTTCAGGGTGTTCGAGGAATTTTTATTTCAAATGTTCAAAGTGCAGCTATGCAGCATTCCACTTGTTTCCATGTGTGGTCTTCAGGAAATTGTCATTCTTCCATTCATTCATTCGTTTAGTAGCAAGTATTGCATCTGCCACTGCTATAATAATATGCATGATGTTTATGATTTATCTATTCAGCTTATCTATTCAGCAAATATTTATTTATTTAGCGGCTTTTAAATCCAAAGGTTCGGCTAGAACAAGGCAAGTGTGTAACTTGTTTTGATACACAATTAAAGTGTAGCAGTAAATAAGTATTTGTCAAAAAAATGAGACTAGAATATTACTAGGGCATCAGTGCAAATGACCAATAATTTTTTCCTTTGATTAAGTGTGTATGTGCTTGCATACATGTGTGTATGTGTGTATTCTGTAAATGAGAGAAAAGAAGTGATTTTATTTTTTCCCTTTATTATTCTCATCTATTAACCCCCTTCTCCCTTTAGAACACGTTCTTCCTCCTCATGATCTTATTTCTACTTTAATGCTTCATACATATACTGTGTACACTAGCATTTTAAATCCACCTACCTATTGTTGGATAGTAAGGTATGTTGCATATTTTGTTTATTGTGCCACTATGGTAAGATGATTTAGATTTGCACATCATATGTAATATACAACATACTGTATAAGTCCACATATATAAACTTAATGTATGCAATATATAATATACCTGCATCACACATATATGTGCAATATATATGTATATATACACATGCATATTTAAATATATGTGAACTTACTATGCATAACTTACTGTATGTAAGTTTATATATATATGTATGTATGATACAACTGCTAGAGTTTTATAATACAGCAGTTCTATTTTCATATTTTTTGAAGTCCCCATACTGATTTGTTTTGTATTGACTGGACTAATTCTTATTCCCACTAGAAGGGAACAAAGCTTTTGTTTCCATGCACACTTACCAATATTTTTTTGTTTTTTTCTTTTTCTCTTTGATTCTTTCCTCTTTTTCTCTTTTTGAGCCAGAATCTTTGTATGTATCTCTATCTCTTCTGAAACTCATTATATAGAGCATGCTCACTTTGAACTCACACAGATCTGCTTTCCAAGTGTTGGGATTAAAGGTATGTGCCTTCGCTATTTTTTTTCTTGATAATACCCATTCTGATTGTAATGAGATGGAACTTCAATGTATTTTTAATTTGAAATTTCCTGAACACTTAAAAATGGTCATTTTTGCTTATTTCTTTGAGAACAATCTGCTCAGTTCTTTAGCTTGTCTATTGACTAGAATGTTTTTGTTTGATGTTTAATTTTTGCAGCTCTTTATAGCTTCTAAATATAAATCCTCCATCAGATGTCTATCTGGCAATGGTTTTTCTCCCATTTTGTAGGGCACCTCTTTAGTCTGGTGATCATTTCCTGTACTTTGCAGAATATTTTTTTAAAGTTTTTATTTTATGATATAATTACATCATTTCTCTTGCCCTTTTGCTTCCCCCAATTCTCCCAAACTTCTCTCCTTAATCTCTTTCAAATTTATGACTTTTGTTTTCAGTGATTGTTGTTACATTCATGTATGTACATTCTATATATACACATATATGTATATTCTCTATATATGCATACACACACACATATTTCACCAGTATTGCCTTATGAGCAGTTTCCTGTTTGTAGGTCACAGAGTTCGTAGTTGTCCTCTGGTATCTTCCAGAACCATGATTGCTTGTCAATAAGCGTAAAGCTTCTATTTGGAAATAGTACCATTCCTCCATGTTTACATAGTTACATAAATGTTTGCATCAGCAATACGGGTTTACCATTATATTGTGGCTAATCAATAACCTTGGCAACAGTTTGTGATGTTTTGGGAACAGTCTATGAAACTTCCTTTGTCTAATGACTAAACAAGATGTAACTCATTCTTGGTACTGGAGGTTTTGTTTGGTGACATAAGCTATCTAGCTTGACCATTGCCTCCCCTGATAAATGGTGGTTCCATTTAAATTCCTTTCAGATATATAGATACAGCTAATACAAGTATGTCACAAAAAATGGGGGCATAAGTTGAGAGGTCACTGGAAGAAAAGAAAGGATAAAAGTGAGAGTAATTAGATTAGATTATATGCATGTATAAAAGTGCCAAAAACAAATCAGCCACTGAGATCAATTGTAGGATGAAATAGAACAAATCAGAGATTGTGATATATATTGATTTTTTATATGGCTCAAAGACTTTTCTAATTAGCTAACTAGCGCTTATAAAATGTGACTTTTAATACCAATAGCAATAACTGTCATCTATATTATAATTTGAAATTAGGTATTGTGTTGATTCCAGGATATGTTTTCAGTTTAAGATTTCTTCTGGCTATTTGTTATTTTTTTCTTTATTGCCATGCTCATTTTAGAATTGCTTTGTTTAGTGAAGAATGTCACTGAAATTTCATGAAGAATCTGCCTGAATATGTATATCACCTTCACCAATTCATAGTTTTATGTGATTAATCTATGAGCATGAAAATCTTCATGAATTTCTTTCTTTGTGCCTTAAAGATTTTATGACAGATGACTTTTTACCTCGTTGGACATATTTATTCCTAGCTATTTTACTTGTCTGAAATAGCAATAGGCTCTCCCAATAAAGAAAATTCCAATACTAGATGGATTCACTGACAAATTCGACAGAATCTTTAAAGAAGAGCTAATGCTTGTCCACCTTCCAATGTTACATAAAATCAAAGCTCATTTTATGAAGACAATATAATCTTGATATCAAAAAATAGATGAAAGATACATCAAAGAAATAAAACTGTGGATCAATATCTTACATGAACATAGACTTAAAAATTCTTAATAAATTTCTGGCACACCAAATTTAAGAACTTGTTAAAATGACCATATCACACATTGTTGTAACAACATATCAACTTCTGTTTATGTTGATGCAATGTGATGTTGGAGATAATATTCTTATCATGTTACTTTGATTATTTTGTTCCAATTTCCCCATTTTTGTCATAATATTATTCATTTTTATATTTGTCTTTCTGTGAAGTATCTAAAATAATATTTGGAGGAGTTATAACATAATCTAATAAATTCAATTAGATCAGGAAAAACAGAAAGCTATACCATGGCCAGGTATGTTTTATTTCAAACATACAAGGATGACTAAACATACACAATTTATCAAATGTAATTCATTACCCACATAGATGTAAAGATAAAGGTCACATGATTATCTCAATAGATGTAAAAAGTCTTTAGTGAAGTTGAGCATGTCTTCATGATAATTTCTATTTTTTCTAAATTTCCAGGCTTAGTTAAACATGTTTTTTGAACTTGTAATAATAATTCTGTCTCTTCCTAGTCAACTTAAGAATTAATCAGATAAATATCTGATTAATCAACTAAGAAAATTCATGAAAGAGCCACCACTGCCAAAATTACAAGCATGAAGAAGTTAAGTAATAAAAATCTTGAAAATAGTATTACCTTATTTCTTTATTGTTATTAATTATTATTGTTGTTGCTGTTGGGATGATAGTCTAACTTCTTATTCTGGAATATATTCCAGAAAATAACCACTTTTTTTTGACTACCGATGGTTAATCTTACGTTTGTTTTTTAGGATTTTGCTATGTAGCTCTGGCTGCTTGGAACTCATTATGTAGACTAGGCTTACCCCAGACTCATAGAGCTCAACTTGCCTCTGCCTCATGAGTTTTGGAATGAAATTTTATATTTTTGGCGAGACTAGATTTTCTGCTTGAATATTCTTGTCTTGAGTGGTTCTTTACTAGCTTCTTTATTTGTTTTGTGGGATTGGTATGCCTTTTCAGTATGAGACATTTTCTTCAGTTTGACATTTTTTTCTTCTAGATTAATGTCTTCTTATTCAGATTGCTGTACTTTGGGGTTCAGGTGAGATTAAATATATGTACATACATGCAGATATACGCAGCCAACCACTTTATTTATGTGTAGTACTGCTACAACAGACCTGAGGAGATTTCTTCACTTTCTCCCCTCTATTCATCCTCAGCAAAAAAGTAACAAATTTTTATTTTGGCCTAAACGTAATAGCTCTTGGTCTTGGCCCAGAGGCTAAATCCCATTGAAACTTAGAATTAAATCCATTTACTTGTTTCTGAGTTACACAGAAGGGAAAAGAATATCACGCTTTGAGTGAATTTTCCCAGTGGGTAAATCTTTGAAGATGCACTATCTGTCTGTAGTGTGGAAACAGTGTGCCCGAGCCAGTGATGGTCAGGATAAAAATAGGGCAAAGAGATTTCATTCCCTTTTCAGAAATAAGAGTAAATATGTTGAAAGTGACTTCTTCCCCTGACTTCATTGTAAAAGGTCAAAGAGAATCTCTTAAATAGTGGGTACAGACACTTTCAGCCTCTTATGAGTGGGTCAATGAAGCTACCATTAGAGATTCTTGGTTCTACCTCTAAAAACTGGCCATGGGATACTTCATCTTATTAGACACAGCCTCCTATGTTTTCAGAAGATAAAGGTCAAAGAAATGGTTGATATCAGAAAAATAAGTAATATCTAAACTAGTATATAAACATATTTC
Source organism: Microtus ochrogaster (assembly GCF_000317375.1). Lineage (NCBI taxonomy): Eukaryota > Metazoa > Chordata > Mammalia > Rodentia > Cricetidae > Microtus > Microtus ochrogaster. Next base: position 37,169,257 of record NC_022026.1, on the reverse strand, counting down.
TCAAAAATATGGTGTTGAATTTGTTTACTATAGGAGCACAATAAATTTTGTGGACATAGGAATGAATTATTGCATAATACCATTAAGTAAATGTTCTGTGAGAATAATTTCTATTATAATTAAGCTTTATTTTGAAATAAATTATCTACTTAAAATGTACATCATTTATGTGTAAATACATTGATTATTAACAAATTGAAACATCTATAAAACTATAATTGATTTAATATATATGACTTGATATACTGTATACACTCTTATACATAATATGTATCAGTAGATGGCAAATAACAACTGGGAAAAACACAGCCAACCAAGAGTAGAGTTCTGGAGCCCAGTCCCAATAGATACATCTACAATAATTCTGGGCCTAACACTTAAGGATCATTGCTGAAGGAGACAAGAAGAGCCACAGGATCAGGAGTTTGTGATTGCTTCTCCTAGGAATATAACAAGCTACACTCATAAGTTTCACCAATGTATGTGACTGTCTCAACATGATCTGAACAAAGATGGCACTAATGAACACGCTAAAGGTATCAGGGGAAAGTGAAGAAAGCCTCAATCCTATACAAAGAACTATAGGTAATAAAGGAATGCTGAGAGCAAGAGGAGTAGTTCTGCCCCAGGGAGCAGCACACCATTGGTTATTCAATACTAAATGGTCATTTCTGAAAACATAACATATAACATATGTGTAATATTATGTAGACTGAGCAGGTTGTAATTACATATTTAGGAACACACACATATGATGAACAGTTTGTCATGATTTGAAAGAGAGAAAAGATGGGTATATGGGATGGTAGGGAGGGAGTAAAAGAAGAGGGAAATGATGTATCTATATTATAATCTCAAAAAATGAAAGAAATGATTTAAAAATATTCAAGGTCAGCTTGGATGTGGATGCTAACAAAATTTTGTTAACATGTAGCAAATAATACACAATTTCTAACATGACATGTAAATAGATGGTATACAATTGAGTAAAATTATTTCTCTGAAATATGCTATATGACTTTGAATTTTACAAAAGTAATTATAAGCTTAAACTACATAAATGTGTGTGTACTTGATGACTTACTGTTTAAGTTGCAGAGAATTAGTCAGTTCAGAGTGCTCAGTTCTCAATGGGACACCTATGTCACACCACCTACTCCAAAGGCTTGGGGAAAGGGGAATGCTAATGCTGAAATGGATTTCCATTTATTACCTTTTGAAATTCAGGATGTTATTTTTTGACACAGTCAGTAATAATTTATTTTAGTTCATGCATTTAACCTTTCACCTGATTTTCATTCTTTCTTGAAGTTTTATATACTCATTTGGGATTATGCCCTTCTGCCAGAAGAACTCTCTTTGGGATTCTTTTTGTGTATGTGATGTGTGAATTGAATGGTACAAGAAGACCTATTTTCCTTGTCTAGAAACATCATCTTTATTCTGCCTTAAGTCTTCAATATGATTTATCACTTTCTGTGTATAAATTAATTGTTGTTCTTCTCATGATATCGAAGACATTATTTCCTCATTTTCTGGTTTATACCATTTACTAAAGAAGCGGACTTTCAAATTTAGAAAAAGAATAATGTTGTATTCTGTTTTCTTTTTTTATTGCTTTTAAGATTATTCTTTCCTAGGTTGGTAAAATGACTCAGTGAGTAAAGATGCTCACCACCAAGCCTAAAGACCTGATTTCAAATTTTGGTCTCTGGAATCCAGGAGAGAACCAAAATAGGTTGACTTCTGATATACACATGTGCACACAAACTCATTCACATACATTATATAAAGAAGTAAATAAATAATTACAAGTGATATTTTAAAGATTTTATTCTATTTTGATTTTTTCATAGTTTTATTATTATATCCCTGGATGTGTATTTCTTTTTATGTTATTCACTTAGTGTTTGTGACCCATCTTGAATCTTTAACCATCTTTAGAAGAATTGACTTTTATTTCTTTATATGTTTGTTCTGCCCAATTCTCTTTATGCGCTTTTTTTTCCTGAGGCAAAAATTAAAAGTTTTTGTTTTCTTTTTAAGTAAATTTTAGTGGTTAAAGAAAAGATACTTAGAAAAATCAGATATATGCTATTTTTTCACCAATCATAGTTATGCCTCAAAATCTTTCTAACTCATTTATCTGATGGTACAGTAATTCTCTTTGATTTCAGTTAAAGTCCATTTTATTAGATAGTAGGTATTCCAAATGGAAGCTATATATTAGTGTTTCTCAAGCTTCCTATTGCTGCAATCCTGTAATACAGCTCCTCATGTTGTCATGACACCAACCATAAAATTATTATTGTTGCTGCTACATAACTGTAATTTTTCAATTGTCATGTATCATAATGTAAATTTCTGTGCTTTGTTATGGCCTTAGGCCACCCCTATGACAGGGTCATTCAACCGCAAAGGGGTGACAACTCACAGGTTGAGAACAGTTGTCATAGAGTTCCTATATAGTGTAATATTTTTCTACAGACAAAAAACTTAAATCTTCTGACAAGTGACTGATGTTGAATCAAATTTTGATTTCCAACTTTGCTAACTTTTTCCTGGGATAATTCTCCCAAAGCATCTTGATGAAATATAGGGAGATCTTTATATCACATCTTCCATTTAGGATCTCGAACTCCAAAGTTTTCTGTCAAGACCCACTAAGTAAACAATAATGTTATGAGTGTTTCTGTTGATTTCTGATTTGCTTTGTTTTTAGCTCTGTAGTCTACAAATCAGCTTTTGATTTTACTTGCATTTTATTTAAGTTCTCTATTTTTTCAAAAACTTGGTTTACTATATGCTGATATGTCATTGTTAGAAACAGAAGTCAAAACTTGTAATTAAGTGACATTTTAATTGCTTAAAATATGCAATATTCTTTGAGAAATGGTAATTGAATAATTGCTTAGTGAGTAATTGGGATAATTTGGCTGTAAGTTTGTTATTTTTGATGGTATTTTACCAAAGAAAAGCTATGCCAAATACGAATGTCATACTAATGCAACCCAAGTTTCATACTTAGATAATTAAAATTTACATAATGTACAATCTCTCAAACTTTCTAACATTGTCATACTAAATTTATGATGGCAAAGTTCTGCTTAAATAGTTGTGTACATAGAGTTCCATTATAACCTTATTTTGACACATGAGCAATAATTGTTCTTGCTGAACCCTTTACCATTTTCTAAATTTAAAGATTTGCAATTATTTTGCTTCAAATGAATTTAAATATTAACAGTTCAGAATATTCACTTATGTACAAATGGTTATATTAAAGATTGTCCACAAGTTAGTAGATGCAATCATTATGATTGCAAACACAAATGCTTTTACTTTTTCTTCAATTTGCTATTGTCAAGAAGGGATTTGAATTTGAAGTTTAATAAGTAATTCTTTAGTTGTTAGCAATTAAAATTAAACCCAAAGCTAATTTCGGCCAGAAGGACTTTATTTGCTTGCATCTTAGTCAGCTCAGGTTACTATAACAAATTATCATAGCCTAGGTAGCTGAAACAGCAATATTTAGCTCTGATAGCTCTGGAGGATAAGAACCTAAGTAAAATTGCCAGGATATTCAGTGTTTGTAGATGTCCTGCTTCCTGGATTGTGGAAACTCATTTTTCCTTTGTGTTTTTGTGTTTTCAGAAGGTAAAAAGCATATAGGAGCTCACAGAATGTTTCTTTATAAAGATACTGATCTTTCTACATCTGTGGCCTAATTATCTCCCACAGGCCCCATCTCCAAATACTATTACACTAGGTATTGGGACCTTAACTCATGAAATCTAATAGTGGACCCTGGCTTGAGGTTCTTCAGGCTCAATGTACTCATAATATGTTGTTGAGTCTCCCTGGTTTTCTTTTGGTTTTTAAATATGTTTATATTTTTAGAATAGCTCCTTGGCTTCTTTAGTCATGGTTTTTCTACACAGCTAGAAATGTGGCCCCCATGCTACTTGAATATGTTGGGTAATTTAAACAAAGACATTTTTTTCTTTTATTCCTGCATCATATAATATAGAAAGACACTTGGTAATCCAAATAGAACAGCAACCTTACTCTTCTACTGTCAAAACTGGTTTGAGTACTGAGAATAAGTGATGGTAAGTACTCACTCAGCCTGAAGTGGGATGTCTTTATTAATCCCTGTGCCAAGGCTCAGAGGTCATTAAGGAAGAAAAGGTGGAAAGTTATAAGGAAGACTACTGTGCAATGCTATCTACTCAACATGATACAGATTTTTGTGCTCAGAGCAGCTGTGATTACCTGCACATGTCAAACTAGCCAATATTTCTTAATTAATTGTTTTCATTTATTTTACATGCCAACCTCAGTTTCTTCTCCCTCCTCTCCTCCTGTTTCCCTCACACAGCTCCCATCTACCCCTCTCCCCATCCACTCCTCCTCTGTCTCATTCAGAAAGGGGCAGATCTCCCATAGGCATGAACAAACCCTGGCACATCAAGTTGTAGCAGACTTAAGCTTCCCCTCCTACATCAAGGCTAGGTGAATGTAATCCAGCATGGGGAACAGGTTCCCAAAAATCACCTAAGAGTCAGGGACAGATCCTGATCTCACTCTTAGGAACCATACAAACAGATCAAGCTACACAACTGGCACACATATGCAGAGATCCTGGGCTGGTCCCATGTAGGCTGCCTAGCTGCTAGCTGTCAGTCTAAAGTTCATGAGCTTCCATGAGCTCAGGTCACCTGTCTCCGTTGGTTTCCCCATCATGATCTTGACTCCCTGACTGACACAATCCCTCTTCACTTTCTTCAACAAGACTTCCAGAGTTTGGCTATGGATCTCTGCATCTGCTTCCATCATTTACTGGATGAAAGTTTTATGATGACAATTAGGGCTGTCGCCAATCTGATTACAGGAGAAGGCCAGTTCAGGCACCCTCTCTACTATTGCTAGGAATGTTAGCTGGGGTCATTCTTGTGGATTCCTGAGTGTTTCCCTATCATCAGGTTTCTCCCTAATCCTGAAATGCCACCCACAACCAAGAGATCTCTTTCATTACTCCCCACTCTGCCCCAAGTTGCCTCCTGCGCCCAGCCCATCCAACCCAATCCCTCATGTTCCCATCTCCCCATCTCACCCCCCTGCCCCTGCCCCCTAGTATATTCACTCTTCTACTTCCCCTTCCCAGGGAAACCCATGCATAACTCTTTGGGCCCTCCTTGTTATCTAGCCTCTCTGGGGCTGTGGATTGTAGGTTGGTTATTCTTAATATCCATTTATGAATGAGTACATACCATGTTTGTCTTTCTGTGTCTTGGCTATCTCAGTCAGTATGTTTTTTCTAGTTGCATCCATTTGCCTGCAAATTCCATGAGGTCATTGTTCTGTACAGTTGAGTAGTACTCCATTGTGTAAATGGACCACATTTTCCTTACCCATTCTTCAGTCTAGGGGCATCTAGGTTGGTCCAGGTTCAAGCCAGTCAATATAATTTTCACATAGATACATAGATGTGTAGAAGCTCTTGAGGCCTACCCTTTACTGAGATATATTTTCAGTAGATAGCTGCCTTGAAAGGATAAATCATTCTTAATTCGGGTTAAGGCCTCTTGTAGGTTTCTAATTCTCCAGTGGATGGCCCTATATTCATTTATATATGAGTAGTACTAATTGGACTTAAATTATTTTTTAAAAGCTAACATGAAGGTGGTAAGAGGATATATTTGTTGCATGTGCCTGAAATTGGAGGGAGGAAACGTTGGGTGGATATGATCTTTTTTCATTGTAGACATGCATGAAATTCTCAAAGAATGAAGTTTTTTAAAGAAACCTTTCTCTTTTATTTGCATATTACATATTATAGAAAGGATCTTGAAGAGTTTGTGTCATAACTGACCATAGACTATTGATCTATAAAGGTATGGTATTATAATTGACTGAGTTTTGGTACCACAGCAATTTTTGTGGTCAGAGAGTCAGGTCATTGTGATTGATCCCTCAACATGACTGTCTAGGAACTGGAAGCTACTGTTTGGACATTTTGTTGCCTATATTTTACAGAAGAATAAGTCCTGAAGAACTAATGATTATCAGGAGTTACATGGCAGTGTGGTCAATCTAAAGAGGTGCTCAGAAATCTTGTATGTTTTATTCTTGCATGTTCTGATATGGCCGTATTTTAGTGATTCTTAACGTGCTCAAACTTTGAAATCACTTCTTTTCCATTATTTAGCTCTGGTTTAAGAATTTTGGTCTAAATATATTTTAGAAATAAAGAAAATTTAGTGAGAAAAGCCTACACTCTGTTTATCCAAACTGACTTTGTATCCAAATCTCGATTTTGACATTGCCTGTAATACATTTTCACTATCATTTCCTTTTTAGCTCTTCACTGTGTTCTCCCTCATAGTCTAATTTACCCTCTCCCAGTAATTCCTGTTTGGGGATTAGCTACAGTTTGGTTCACAGAGGCAGCGAATAAAATTTTGATCTAGGCATATTATTCTTTAGTTTGTCAGTATTCTTTTTACATTGCAAATTTGCCTTCAGGTATTCATGGAGGGTTAATTTAAGAATCTCTCACATATACCAAATTTTGTGCATACCCAAGTAACTTATATGAAATGATAGTATAAATACAATACCTTTGTAAATGATGAATCTATATTCTCCTTTATTTTTATTCTTAAAGTTTTATTATTTACTGATATGTGTGCATGTTTGTGTGTATGTGCTTGTGGAGTCCATTTTTTTCAGTTTTAAATTCTCAATTGTTGGTGAGAGGGAAAGATTGTGCCAGGGAGGGCTAAATCTTAAGATCACACATATTCTAGAGAAGGGAAAGTTGAGAAATGATTAAGAAATAAAAGATAACTAAAAAGTATATATTTCATACAACCCACCAAATGATTGCAAATATCACAAATCACAGGTTTCTTTCTTTTCTTTTCAAATTCTTCAGATGAACTCTCAAATATTCCAAGTTGGCTTTGAACTCATCATCCAAAGAGAATAACCTTCACGTGTTAATCACCTTGTCTCCATCTCCTAAATCCTGGGATTACAGGCATGTGACACCATTTCTGGCTGATATATTTGTTGACAATTGAGAATTATATTCTCTTATTGGAATATAAGGCACAAAGATAAAGTAACTGATGTAAGATTTGTAATCTTTAATGTTAGAAATGGTATACACACTTTTAGATAAATTTGACTCCCAAGCCTATGTTCTTTTGAGCAAAGTTTAGTTGAAGTTGTGGGAGGCTACAATGTCATCTAGCCCAAGCCTTCTTCCTTCAGAGAAACTAAATCCTCAGGAGCATTTGAAATTCACCATGCTCATCCAAAGTCTAGAATAAGTATCCAGTCTCTCAAATTTAATTTGCCGTAGGAACACTTATTGTATAAGGCACCGGAACCAGCAATCCAAGCAAAAGACAGTCCCAATCAACAGAAAGTTCAAAACCAGACAGACATTGGATGAGTGGGTAGAGTTTTAGACCAAGTATGGGAGAGAGGGGATGCTAAAATTCTTGCACCCTGTATTTGCTCTTAAACATGAGGGAATATGATTAATAGGTGGGCACACACTACACATTTACAGGATTAGAGCACATAATAACCGAGAGAAGTAGGAAAAAGTCCAGAAAAAAACATAAAAAGTAGCAGGTGAATGTTCTGGAAAGTAATCATTAAGGTTGTGGGGGCCCTAAGACTTGCAGAGCACTAATTAAAAGCTGCCAAGTATCCTATCCCCCAGGTCAAACCTTGTGAATGGGAGATGGGAAAGCAGCTCAGCCAAGGCTTTGAACTCACTAGGAATCCAAGACAAAGGAGTGACAAGTAAGTCTTGTTCCTAAAATAGCAGTTGCTGCCGGTTGTCAATGAACAGTTTTCCAGCTTGCCCAATGTAAATGGGATTGTTAATCCGTTCATTGTCTTCTTAGCCACACCCACAGATCAGTAAGGCCATCAGTCTTCTTAACCACCAAGCTCTGGCAACTCATAAAAGGAATTTTCCAAGCATTTTCCTTTAGTGCTTTAACAGTCACAGTGCAGAAGCTATGTGCTGGTTCCCTCTGCACCTGGAAGCTATGGGTGGGAGCTGGATTTTTACTAGACTTTAATGACTAATGCACACCTGCACATTCTTTTGTTCCTATTGGCAAGAGCAGCATTTCAGAAAACGGCTTGAAAAGAGTGTTGTCAAGAAGTTTGGGCAACAATTCCTACAAGGGGTTTGCTTTCTTCTGGACTGAAATTAATGACATGTTGTAAGATTTTAGAATGATAATCTATTTTTTATAACTTGTTTTTTTTTTACCTTTTATTTAGTAGATTTTGCTTGGAGAATCAAACACAAATTTCAGTGTTTTGCTTTTTTATGAGAATAGACCAAAGGATGCATGTCTCTTCTCTTTAGCTTTTGTGTTACCTAATTTGCATAACTTGACTCTTATTTTTACATTTAAATGTTATTTACTAAGAAGTAACCCTGCTAATCCAATCAAGTTAATATTTACAAATCTCTATGTTTTCATAAGGAGGTAAAATCAGTCAGTCATTCCTAAGAGGTGATTTTTAAGGCCAGAGGAGTCTAGATCTCTGGAATGGAGAGAGTGAAAGGAGAAATGTAGGAATTGAAGAAAGTGATCACAGTGTTCATTGACATGCCTAGTCCTTAGGAATCAATCTTGGTGTCCAGCAGATTTCCAATGAATATTCTCTTGCACATTATGAATGACAGTCAATCACCTAGAGTTGGAGAATTTTGTTTTTAGGACATAGACTGTCATAGGGATCAGATAAAAGAATCCAAACAACAAATCAGGCTCAAGAAAACCAATGATCAGGAAAAGAGTTTGGTCAATATCCAGGTGATTAGATAAGATCAAGTATATAATTTGTAGAGAAACGGTATAGAGTATTCAAAGCTCTTGCTTTTTCCAAGACAATGGAGAATGAAATAATTTTATAGGCATAGGTCCCAATTATAGTTCCTGAATAATATTGGGATAAATTGAAAAGATATAGCTAAGGTTCATACCAGAGGTAGCAGGCACATAGCTGTAAATTGGTAAATGTATTACATTCATGATCAGCTTTTGCTTGGTCTGCAGACTGTTTTGAAAGCACTATCACTAGGCAGATGGCATAGTTGGTTGTAGTACAAGGCTCTTTGCACCTATTGTCCTGTATCAGAAGCGCTTCACACATTTGTTATTCTTGCCTGGCTCATGTTAGACGTTTGCTGTTCCTGGTGGAAGTCATCCATCTGCTTGGCACTTTATCTCTACATCCTTTTAGTTCCTATGGCCATTTAGTCCCAAGCACCAGAAATGATTTAGCCCTAGTCTCTTGGATGACCAAAACAGTTTTTAATCAAAAGAGATATGGGAAAGTTTAGTCTAATTCTTCTATACTTTACCAACACAATGTTCTGTTCATCTCATTTGTGGTTTTGTTCCACTAATAGGACTCTCCCTCTTTCCCTATAATCAAATTCATTCTTTATACATAGCTTTAAGTACCTGCCTCCTTACCTTGCTTACTGGCATAAAAATTCTGTGTTGGCATTCTGTCTTGTATCATATTCTATTCAGAGATATGCAACAGAAAAATCTTACTTAGGAAATAAATTTATTTGAATTTGGGTAGAACTTCTGGTCATTTTAGTCTTTTTAAGCATTCTTCTAATACTAACCTATTTAATCTAAGAAAATGTATAATGTAGTGATTTATTGATATTATTTACAAATTTATTAGTAAATACTACCAATATTTGGAAAAGACTGTCTTATAACATGAAAAGCCTAAAACATGGGGAACTAGAGGGAAAATGAAGTGAAGGAGAGAAGGTAATGGTAAATTACATGTGGATATGTAAACATTCTCCTGTTCTACACATCTGTAAAAATAAAGCATCGTTAGAAAATTAAAATTGAAATGATTTTAAAAGTTTATACTATAGTCATTGATGCTTTTCTGCTGACAGTTCTTATTTATTTCCATTTCTGACTCCATTGTAGGATTGTACTTTCTTGTAGTTTAGTAGAGCCATGTAATTAAGTTTGGCATATAGGGTTGTGTACAGAAGTGACAATGTCTCATTTCTGAGCCAGAAGACCAGAACATTTAATTGCCTTGGTGAGATGCTTCCTGCTTTTCTTTTCCTCAGCCTCTGAGGCCAGACATGTTTAAAGTGGTGGATGCTCTCAGTCAAAATCCTAGGGAGATTTCTGGATAGTTCTAATGAGAGTTCCCTCCAACCACCACTATCCCCACCAGCACAAGTTAGCATGACCAGTAAATGCATACTTTTAGTTTAATTTTTAATTTTTTATTAATTAATGATTTTTTTCTCAGTCTGAGCACAGTTTTTCTTCCCTCCCACCTCTTCTCCCAGTCCCTCCCCCAATCTCCCCTCTGGCATTCACTTCTTCTCCCTTCCCTTTAGAAAAGTGCAGGTCTTCTATGTGGCACCTCCTCTCCTATTGAGGTAGGATGAGACAATCCAGGAGGAAGAAAAGGTCCCATGAGCAGGCAACAGAGTCTGAGACAGGTCCTGCTCCCTCTGCCAGGGGTCCCACAAAAAGACCAAGCCACACAACTATAACACATGTGCAGAGGGCCCAAATCAGTTCCATGGAAGTTCTCTTGTTGGCACTTGAGTCTCTATGAGTCTCCATAAGTCCAGGTCAGTTGACTTTGTGTTTTCCTGTGGTGTTCCTGGTTCCTTTGGCTCAACATAATCCTTCCTTCCACTCATTCACAGGACTTCCCAAGGTCCATCTAATGTTTGGCTGTGAGTCCCTGAATCTGTTTACATCAGGAGCTTGACAAAGCTTCTCTGATGACAATTGGTCTATGCAACAATCTATGAATATAGCAGAATACAATTAGGAATCATTTCATTAACTTTTATTTTCCTTTTTTCTTTTTTCCAGTCATATTTGGCTGTATCCTAGGTCTCTGTGATGTCCAGTTCCTGGGTCCTGGCCCTCCAGGCATTGTTAGGGGTGGGCTCCTTCTCATGGTATGAATCTCAAGCTGGACCAGTAGTTGGTTGGCCACTCCCATAATTTCTGTGTGACTTTTGTTCCAGCACATCTTGCAGACAGGGCAAATTTTAGATCAGAGGTTATATAGCTGTGTGGGGACCCAATCCCTCTACTAGAAGTATTTCTTTTTACAGGAAATGGCCATTTTTGGTTCCATATATCCCATTTCTAGGAATCTGTCTTAGCTAGAGTCACTCATAAATTCCTGGGAATATCCATTGCACAAGGGTTTTAGCTCATCTCAGAAATGCCGCTGGTCCCATTGTCTCTCCCAGTACTCTCTTCCTCCATCCTCCCCTCAACTGATCTCTCCTGTTCCCATGACCATGTCCCTTTCCAGACTTCTCTCCCCATCCTCTATATTTGTTGTTTTAAGCCATTGACATTCTAGTATTTTATTTGTTACTCCCATCACAACATAATTTACCTACCTTAATTGTTTATACATATCTTGGATTCTGGTGTTCTCTTCAGGTTTCTCAAAAGAAATGTCTTATTTATCTTAGTAATGGATAATAGTCTGACCAATGAGAATCTCTAACTCAAACAAAGGAGGATAGTGGTTATGTGATGTCATCCATTGTTCTCCTCTGACCTCCATATGCATATGATCTCATGTATGCTCATGCACAGACAGAAAGCTCATCTCCACACAACAACAACACACACACATACACACAAAAATTCTTAAAAAGGAAATGTTTAAAAAATAGTGAGTATTGCTGATTTAGAGAGTAAATATGACTCATTCCTTTCAGGTGCTCCCTCTGAAGACTCTTAAACATTCACTGACAAGGGCTGCTTGTTGATGAAATCAAAAATTTATGGCAGGAATTTTGAAGTTAGATATTTTCTATAAAATGTGCTTTAATATGCCAGTAAACAGGAGGAGTGAAACATTATGATCATACATTTTTAAACTGCTAATAGGAAATATTTTGGATTAGATAAGAAATCTAGCTAAAACAGGCAAGCTAGAAAGCTTTAGTCTCACCCTACTCTTGCTTATTTCTTCACTTCTCACTAACATATTACTTCTACTCAATTGTTTTTGTTTCACTTCTATCAAGAGTGTGTATTCCATATCATGTTCAATATACTGTTTTATAGCTAATGATGTCATTCATCTTGGGAAAAATCACCAAATTCCAAAAATGGCTGTAAGTTTTTGGTTGATTTAAAAATCACTGTACAAAATTAGATTATTTCATCTAGCTAACATTTATAAAAAACTACCAGAAAGTCTAAATACAATTCTAAAGTCTAATTCACTTTCTTTTCCATCTCTGTGTGAGCCTGAAGAAAAGTTTACTAATTTACTTTTTAAGATAAATTATTATTATAGAAAGTAGGGATAAGAAATTTAAAAAAAATTTCCTATTGATACAAACACCAAATATCATGCAGCTTTTCTATCTCTTTAAATAAAAACTCATAGTATAGTACGTTTTAGGACTTTATTCTATCATGTGAAGCATATATTTATTTAGCTGATCCCCTTATGACCACAATAATAGGTTGTGTCTAAATTTCCTATAATATAAAACATTGTAATCGACAGCTTTGTAGTTAATCTTTTCCCATTTTGCACTTTCATATTTCCTTGGGACATATTTCTAGAAGATATATTGCTGGGACCAAGAGCATATACATTGTTAAGTGTTTTGATGCATTTTGGAAGGTTATAACATTCCTTTCTGGCAGTTTACATTTCCTCCAGCTGTGAATAACAGTTCTTATTTCTTTGTACCTTTACAGATACTGACTATAATAATTTAAAAATATGTGCCAATTTGAAAGGCAAAAGCCACAGATTTTATACTTTAGCAGTAAGACTCCTTGAAAGAAAAAAGAATAAGATTAGTTGTGCAGCGTGTGCTTAAATGGAGCTATATTTTAGGGTCTAGAAGTGGTTAATTTCTCACCTAACTCTTCATTTTAAATTTCCTACAGAGGTTTGTTTTATGTAATGCCATCTATCAACTAGAGATGTGCTACATACAGTAACTTACCAATCATTCAAGTCCTGGTAAATCCGTAATATTTGCAATTTGTGTCTATTGCACATATTTATCTATTTACTCTATTTTCATCATCTGTAGGGAAACAGCTATATTTGCCTCGGTAGCGTCATTACAAAGAGAGATAAGTTATCAGGTTTCACCTGTTTGTTTCCGTTTTTCTGATTTACTGCAGAATATGATCATTTGATTTGTGAAGTAATGATGCTGAATGAGGAATCAGAAATATGGCAAGGAAAATATTTTTTTTAATGGGAAGCCGTTTTTATTGTTTCACCACTTGGAAAGGGAAAGTATTCATGAGGGAAGAGTATGTCATCATAAAACTGAGTTAGATAATAGGCAATAAGGCATAACATCATTTCCTAACCTCTTGGATAAAACTTGCAAAAATCTTTGAGATCCAATTACACAGAACAATATATCACTTGGGTGTGCATTCTCTTTAGTTGCTTTGTGATTTTCCATAACTGGCAAGCATATTGCTTGGTGGGATTAAAAATACACAGGAGCTCTTTCTAGCTTGGCATTCTCTGGCTTGTATTGGCTCAGCTGTTGGCTTTTGGCTTTTGTGTTTTACAGATCATTTCTCTAAAAGAGGAAAAGGAAAAAGAAAGTCAACTTGTTTTCACACCCGCCTCTAATAACATCCACTGATAAAATACTGGGGTGTGAAACTACCATTCTGTTTTTGTGGCAAGTGCAGGTTTTGAAGAATCACTAATACTTGTAACAATAGGCTAGTGGCTTTGTTTCCACAATCAATACATGATAGTTTTGTTGTAAATCAATTTCTACTCTATTGTATTTAACTCATATTTACAAAGAGAAAACACCTACTAAGGAAAGCACCTAATTTACAAGGAAAAATTGGGTTAAAATTTCAAGCCTGATGTCGTTAGATGACTTAGACACTATCATATCTGTAAATCATAGCTGAAATCACCCTTGATTTGATTTGATTTACATGTTGTGGATTATTACTTTAATTATGCAAAGATGTGTTACATTTGTTTATGTTGCATTTGTTTAATTATGTAAAGAGATGTTGCTGTTTTACCTTGCCTGCCTAAAGCATCTGATTGCTCTAATAAAAAACTAAACAGCCTAGGCAGTAGAGGGATATGCAGGCTGGAATAATAAGTGTAAGGAGGAATCTAGGCTGGAGAGAACAGAGAAAATGAGAGAAAAAGAGAGGGAGATGCCTAAGGTCAGCCAGCAGGTAGCTGACAGCCAACCAGACACTGAGGAAATACTGAAAGCAGGGCAAACAGAATCAAAGAAAAGTAAAGAGTCCTGAGGCAAAACATAGCTGAAGAGAAACAGGTTAAATTAACAGCTAGTGGGACAAGTATAAGATAAGGTTGAGCATTCATAATTAATAATAAGTCTTGGTGTCCTGATTTAGGGCCTGGCAGCTGAGAAAGCCTGTTACATTTACATTTTTGAAATTATATGGTATATGAATTAATTCAATGCTCATGTGATTGTAATAATTAGTTGTTCTTTGGTGGTTTTCATTTTCTTCTTTAAATAATATTTGTACACATTCAATAGATACAATAATATAGAATAATTACATTTTCCAACTTTTGGTTCTTAGTTTTGAGTCCTATTTGCACCTTTTATTTGTATAGTGGTTAATTTTATGCATCAACCTGAGATGTCATGGAGTATCAAGATACTTTGTCAAATATTTTGATGTGTCTGAGAGGACATTTTTGGATGAGCTTAATTCTTGAGTTGGTAGAGTCTGTAAAACAGTTTGCCCTTCCTAATGTGGTAGGCATCTTACAATCAACTTAAGGCATAAATGTAACAAAAAAAAAAAACCCTGACCAATATAATTAGCAATGACCTTTGAAGTAAGTGCATGCACCACCAGGATTTCTGTCATTTACTCTTAACCTGAAATTCAGATCCTTGGTGATGACCTCAACAACTTACGTCTACATGTCACTATGTTATTATTTTATCAACTTATACATAGTGGAGTAAGGACAGTTATTGGTTGATGATGCTAGCAAAACTCTTTCATTTCCCTTCTAAGAAAAATAA
The DNA here is from genome assembly GCF_000317375.1 of Microtus ochrogaster. NCBI lineage: Eukaryota > Metazoa > Chordata > Mammalia > Rodentia > Cricetidae > Microtus > Microtus ochrogaster. The sequence continues at coordinate 37,154,136 of NC_022026.1, read as the reverse complement.
ACAAAAACTAGGGGTTAGGGTGATAGACTAAAACATTGAATAGTTCATTTTTCTTATGGTTTAATATATAGCACATAGATTGTTCTAAGACTTAGATATAGGGAATGATGCAAAGTTTGCTAACTGTACAGATGTCCTAAGCTACATATTATGTTTGAAAGTTGTTTTATGTCTTCATAGCTTTTTTTCCTGTGGTTCTGAGGCCTGAACTCAGAACCTTGAGCTAGCTGGTTAAGCATGTTATCACTGATTCAAACTTTCAGCCCATGTATTTATAAGTTTTAAGTCATGGTTGACAGCGATTAGGAACTTTTCTAGTTGTGAACTTATATAACATGAACTTCCGGGTATAACTCTTTTTTATTTGAGTTATGTATTGCCAGTGAAGTTGCCTGAGATTCAGTAAGGTATTGGCCACTCATTGGCATTAAATAAACTCTACTTTTGTGTGGGAGGTTTATAGACAATCCAACCACCATTTTTAAGTTTCTGAAAATGCATTACAAAATACAGAAGTGTATTCTACAATAATAAAGAAAAAGAGCTATCAACTTGAAAGTGGTAAAACAGGAGAGGGTCTGGAGTGAGAAAAGGGATGGTGAAATGATGTAATTCTATTTCAATATATTAAAAATATACATACAATATATTTACAGAAAAAGCAAAATACAGAAATTGAGAAAATTATGGAAAGAGTTTTTCTTGTTTTGAGGGCAAGGAGAGGTTAGATAGAGATAAAAATTGTAAAAACGTTGAGCATAAAATGTCTTTGCCATTATATCCTTTGTTTTGGGTGCTGCTCAGGGTCTCATCCAAGGTAGGGAAAGGCTCCACAACTGTGCTGCAGTGCCACTATTTTCCTTTCATCTGAGTATCTTATCTTCCTACTTCTCTCATATTCTGCTGTAAAATTCCTTAAGGAAAAGAAAATGAAATGCCTTACAGAATGACATCAAGGAGAAATGAACTGGGTCAGGGGACTTTAATTTCAATCTGACCCAAGTCAGTAATGAAAGTTGTTTGATGCACGGTGGGGAACTTGATGGTAGTCTAGGGCCAAGCTTAATGGGCAAGTCCATCTATCAGCCCAGCACATCACCACAGAGCAATCACATTTATTTTCTCAAAAGAATGAAAGAGGCAATGAAGGCAAAACAGCAGGTCAAATGGGAAACATTATGCCCATCCCTGATTCAGGAGATACAAGGAAAAAACACAGTGATACTAATTACTACTGTGCAGGTTGCAAGGTCTTGAACAAGGCACTGAAATACAAATTGTGAATGAAATTCTATATTGTAGATGTAATTAATTATGAATATACATTATAAATAAGGTATAATTTAGTGTCCAAGTAATATTAGTGAAGATAACAGAGGATACTTGGCTCTCAATATACATCTGAATAATTATTACAATAGTGTTTTAATTGTAGAAAGCAATGAAGTGCACAAGAATAAATTGATCAAAAATGTTTTTTTTTGCGGAAACTGTAATAAATCCTATAAAGACAGCCCTTAGTTTCCCATTTTAATTGTATTAATAAGGATCAATGTTCAAGATGATATCCTGCTCACACTTCCAAATACTATGTAGTAATGATTTCTAAATTTGATAGTACATTTAAAAGGTCACATGGGGTTGTTTCTTAATTTTCTGAGAAATTGCACACTGACATCCAAAGGCGTTGTACTAGCATGCACTCCAACCAGTAATGCAGGAGTGTTCCCTTTACCCCACAACCTCTCCAGCATAAGTTGTCATCAGTGTTTTGATCTTGACCATTCTTATAGGTGTAAGGTGAAATCTCAGAGTTGTTTTGATTTGCATTTTGCTGATGACTAAGAATGTTGAACATTTCCTTAAGTGTCTTTCAGCCACTTTAGATTCCTCTGTTGAGAGTTCTCTGTTTAAGTCTGTACTCTATTTTTTATTGGATTATTTGTTATTTTGATGACCAATTTCTTGAGTTCTTTGTATAATTTGGAGATCAGACCTCTGTCTGATGTGGGATTAGTGAAGACATTTTCCCATTCTGTAGGCTGTCGTTTTGTCTTGTTTACCGTGTCCTTTGCTTTACAGAAGCTTTTCAGTTTCAGGAGGTTCCATTTATTAATTGTTTCTCTCAGTGTCTGTGCTACTGGGGTTATATGTATTCAAGACCCAATAATACCACTTTTGGGTATATATCCAAAGGATGCTCAATTGTGATATGTGCTCAACTATGCTCATAGGAGCATTATTTGTCATAGCCAGAAACTGGAACAACCTAAATGCCCCTCGACCAAAGAATTGATAAGGAAAATGTGGTACATTTACACAGTGGAGTACTACTACACAGCAGAAAAAAATAACGTCATCTTGAATTTTGCAGGCAAATGGATGGAGCTAGAAAACATCATTTTGAGTGAGGTAACCCACCCCAGAAAGAAAATTATCACATGTACTCATTCATAAGTGGTATTTAGACATAAAACAAAGAAAGCCAACCTACAAATCAGAATCTCAGAGAACTTAGACAACAATGAGGACTCTAAGAGAGACATACATAGATCTAATCTACATGGGAAGTAGAAAAAGACAAGATCTCCTGAGTAAATTGGGAGCATGGGGACCTTGGGAGAGGGTTGAAGGGAAGAGGCAGGGAGCCATGTTCCTCACTCTGTTCAGGCCCACTAAATGTTGAAATATGGATGTATACTGAAATAAAGGCAATTTGTTGTGTTGCAAAAAAAATGTAGAGCTCAATAAAAATCAATATTTTTCTTTTAAAAAAAAGTCCCATGGTGGAACGTTCAAAACAAAATCTATTGGTTAGTTTTTCTCCTTGTACCTTAGAAATTTATAATGAAAGACTCCAGTGTGATGTGCAGTTACATAAATAAACACATGTACTTGTATACACACACACACACACACACACACACACACACACACACACACACACACCACAAGTTCATTGGTTGCTTTTTGTTTTTTGAAGTCAGATGTTGTAAAATAAAACATATTACAAAATACAAATAGCTCTATTCATGTCAAATATATGGTACACAAGAGGTGGGAAGTGAACTTATTAGTTCCTTTGTATAGTCCTGCAACAGGCCTTCCTCTCTGTACTTCTTGAACTACCTATGTTTGCATTTGTATATGTTCTACATCTGTAGGCATTTGAAGGGCAAGTTAGCATCATGCTTTTTATTTTGCATTTATTTATCATGATCACTAGTAGATAGAAGTCTAAAACATATACTGTTACCTAAGAGAGGGGGTAATTCTCTGGATGAAATTTCACAGTGTGCCCAGGAATCATTGAATAATCCTGGGCAAGTCTGGATGGCTTGGTAACCATAGGAATGGCTGGGATATAAAGAACTATGTGGGAATTGGGCACCTGGGTAGGAGTTGGAGCTCTAAACGAGGAGTTAAAGAAGAAAGACAAAGAAAGTACTTATTTTACCTACTTTGCCATAGGCTGACATTGAGACTATATCCAAATAAGTGTTCAGTAAAGCAAAAGCAGGAAGATTCTTGTAATCAGGTAAGGTATTGTTGATGAGTGTGTTCAAACAAAAAATTACTATAGAAATCTTTCAATAAGAAATTTGCCTGCAATGCTTCTGTAATTGGTCATTCAGAATTTGGAGAAATAATTTAGCCACATACCAACCACAAGAAGAATATTTACTAGTTCCTGAGAGAGATTAGATTGGCATAGGATAGCTAGTTGAAGATCAATGGTTTTTAAGTGTTTATGGCTCAGTGAAGCTTAAGCTGCAATTTTCTTAAAATGAGTTCTTCATTCTGCTTCTTGTCCCTGATTTTAAAATCTCACAGTTTCTACAATGTAACTATTTGGTGTTGAAAATTTGGCTAGTATAATTGCTTCATGGAAAAACTGGAAACAGGCACATAAGGATAGTGGGAAAAAAGACACTAAAAATTGGTAGGAGGTTATGGATTGAGCTATTTTAAAACCAGGATGCTTGATGTTAATGTGTTTGTGTGTCTGTGTGTGTGTGTGTGTGTGTGTGTGTGGAAAGTAGGTGGTGTACATAGAAATGCTAAATCAGAGGGTCATAATTTACAAATATTAGTAAATGCAGAATTCAAAGTTCCTTACATCTCCTATTTGAAATGATGAATGAGGCATCATTTTCCAATGTTTTGCTCTACATAAGGGGTTATCCAATAATAGAAACTATTTATTTTATACAGACATATTAAGATAGAGGCTAAAAATGAAGTTCAGTTTAAGCAATAAATTTCTGTTACTTACAAATTTGGGAGAAACAATAATAGCAACTTCTTTTGCTACTGAGAACCTTTATTATATATTATTTATACTCTTGACCTATGAGGCATGGCTATTAATAGACATTTATATATTTACACAGGTATATATACTTTTGCAATATTTATATATAATATGTTCATTTTCAAATAATCATAGAAATAAAACTGACTCACAACTCTACCTGTGACAGTGACATGCAGAATAAGAAGTTTACTAGGTTCAAAACTGTGTGCACTCACCACTTATCATTTACTTTGTATTTGTTAGGCAGAATAATTTAAAAATGAAAGATCATGATAAGTCTCCTACTGCTTGTTTTCTTTCTCCAAAAGAAGAAGTATAGGAACAGATTGAAGGGGCAAATGTGTTGACATATTCTGTGGGATTGGCCTCACTAACTTCCTTCGATGGCACTATTTTCAAATCCTGAGGACAGAACTTAGTCTCTGTGAGAAGCATATCTGTAATGAAGTTATTTGGCGCAGCTGTTTTGGGTTATGCTGGTGTATCTACCTGGAACAAGCTCAACTTTATCTCTAGGCACTTCTTAAATGTGTTTCTTATGGTTTTTGACTACAGTTCATCACCAAGAGCTCTTTTTTTTTTCTTTTGGCAAGTTTACATCTATCATTCAGCTACAGGAAAAAAAAGAAGAGCAAAATTTCTGTATGTTTTTTTCCTGGCAATTATTTTCCATAATTGGCTTCTGAAAGTTACTACATACAATATCAGTAATTGTGAGAAGAAAATCTACAGAGACAAGCAATATTTAAACAAGCATGAAACCATCAAATACTGAAAATGTGAACATAGATGAAATTGGATCATGTTGCTAGTAATGAATGTTCTTCAGGATTTCTTCCATAATATCCTGCATAGATTCTAGCAAGCCATGGTTACAATAATGCTTCAAAAGATGTCAGTACAGCATGCTAAAAGTTAGAAGAATGTCAGTATGAATCCAGCTCGAAAGTTGCATCATCTTTCCAAATTATATGATTCTTGTCTTTGAAAGTGGGTGGCACTGTGTAATTTATGATGTTTAAAAGCAATAATGTGATACCACCAGAAGTTTCTTTATTGTACAGGACGGTTTAGGATATTTTGGGATTTTTGCTTTTCCTTATGAAGTTGAGTATTGTTCTTTCAAGGTCTGTGACGAATTGTGTTGGGATTTTGATTTAGATTGCTTTGAATCTGTAGATTGCTTTTGGTAAGATTGCCATTTTTACTATGTTAATCCTACCTATCGAAAAGCATGGGAGATCTTTCCATTTTCTGGTATCTTTAAATTTTTCTTCAAAGACTTAAAGCTCTTGTGGAACAAGTCTTTCTCTTGTTTAGTTATAGTTACCCCAAGATATTTTATGTCATTTGAGACTATTATAAATGTTGATTTTTCTGATTTCTTTCTCATCCCATTTATCATTTGTATAGAGGAGGGCTACTTTTTTTTTTGAGTTAATCTTGTTTTCTGTCATCAACTGTATGAGCTACCTGATAGAATTCTTTGTATACATAACAACACTTATGTATACTATATTATCTGCAAATTGGGAAAGTTTGACTTTTTCCCTTCTAATTTGTTTTCCCTTGGTTTTGTTTTGGTGATGGAACCATCTGAATGTGGGTTACAGTCATGTGGCTTGATCTTTTGCGTGGCCCTGGCTGTGGCATCAGGACCTATCCCATGAGCATGAACTGACGTTTTGGAGTCCATGCCTTATGGTGTGATGCCTAATTCAGTCTTGATACAGTAGTGGAGAGTCCTGCCTCAATTTGGTATTCCAGAACTCGTTGACTCCCCAAGGAAGACTTTTCCCCCTTTAAGGAGTGGATGGAGATGGGAAGAGGGGAAGTAGAGTGGCAGGAGAAGGGAAGTGAGGGGGAAATGGGGTTGGTATATAAAATGAAAAGTAAATTTTTAAATAAAAAATGAAAAAATAAAAGCAACAATATATAAAAGATTACATATAGTAAACAGAAGAAATAGCTATTATCATTACTATCCTTTTTATTCTGTACCATGTGAGTCATTTTTATATTTATCAATTGATTTTATTATCTAGCAATTTCATTCATTCATATAAGCACAGATTAATAGAGAAGGGTTAATTTAAGATATTAGAGGTAGCCAATATGAAGCATGAGCTAATAGGCCAAGCAGTGTTGTAAAAATACAGTTTCTGCATAGTTATTTTGGGTCTTGGTGGCCGGAAAACGAACAAGCAGCCTTGGCCAAAAGAATGGCACCCACCATCTGGGGCATGGATCCACATAAGACGTAAGAAAGCTTTAAAAAGAAAAGAGGACTTTTAGATTCACAAAAATTGGAACCAAGTGCAGCTTCTTGGTAGTCATAATTTTTATTTTTTATTTTTTACGATGGGCTCTGTTTGCTGGCAACAAGCAGAGGCACATCTCCTTCAAGAGAAGGCTTTCTGAATCAGCGGTGGCAGTGGAAACTGAAGGGCTCCTTTAAGAAGGCTTCCTGGTTCATGCTAGTTGCAGGAATAGCTCTGCCTCTTTCAGGAGGCCAAGCACTTGAATGGGGTTTGTGAGCAGCATGTTACAAGCTGCTTAATGGTGAGACACAGACCCGCAGCCTATCTGGATCTGGAGCAGAGTTTATGGCTCACAGAGGCAGTGAACATGCCTCTACCATGTTGGACTGGGTGAGGCCAAAGGGCAAAGCAGTCTTAGTCCTAGCCACAAGCTTAGCATTTTAAGAAGTAGCCCTGGTCAGAAAAGGATTGCAGATACTCAATAAACACAAATTCAAATGTAAAAGACTTCTAAATGAATCACGGTATGGGAAAAATGTAAGTACGTTTGGGAGAGAGAAGAAATAGTTATAAAAAGAAGTAAATGTATGTAGAAAGTGCAGGAATGTTCAGAGGTGTGCCTCCTGAGTAAGTCTAAATCCATTCAAGTTTATAACGAAGAGAGGCATTGGTTCCGTCTGCTAAAGGACCCAGGTACCATTCTGGGCTCCTCATTAAGTTTGAGGCCTAGCGCTATAGAAGCTTCAGGGTTTAGCAGCACTGGCATTCTCTGGACTGTGGATTATCATCTATTATGACATAAACAGTCTGAATGTAACCATTAAGCATTCTTCTCTGTCTATAAAAGAATTATATTTTCTGTCACTGGACAGGGAGGAGGACCTCAGAGACAAGTGCCCAAGCCAAGAGTCATTTGGCTTATGGTCAGATGTAACAGAACCCCATTGTAATGACTGAATGTTTGTGTTCCTCTAACATCTCTGTGTTAAATTTTCAGTTCCTCCAGTGCTGCAGTATTAGGAGATGGAGACCTTAGGATGTGATTAGGACATTAAATGGGACATGGTCTCTCACGCTCTGCTCTTCACCATGTGAGGAAAGAAAGCAGCATCTCTTTATAAAGCAGAAAGTATCCTCACCAGACACCAGATCATCTGGCAGCATGATTATAGACTGTTGGGCCCCCAAACAATTAGAGATGAATGTTCATCTATTCTGTGAGAGCCACCTACCACCCTAACAATCTGAATATAAAAATCGCAGGGTTTGACAAGAAGTTGTTGCTCTTATGAGTTTTCCCTCTATCCTCTAGGAAGCATACTGGGTTTATTTGCTATTGTGCACTGGGCAGAGCTTCAAATAGGACTGTATAAGGACGGGTTTGAGAATAGCTTTCTCTGAACTCGAGTTGTCTTTGAGGCAAGGTTGGAGTACAGTTTTGTTTATGCTGAGTCATGGTTCTTTTTTGCTCCAAATAAAACTTCTAAAATAATGGCAAACTAAAAAAAAAAAACTAAGCCTTAAAGAGACAGAGTACAGACAGTCATAGATTAAAGGAGTAAAGAAAAATAAGCCCCATAAAGATGGAAAATAGACAGAGAATCAGAGAATTTGGATTTTGTATACTATTGTGATTTCTTTGAATTTTTTGACTGTGGATGAGCTAAGAACAGAGAGACATTTCATTGTACAGGCTGCTAGGCTAGACCAACATGATACATATTTTAAAGTTATCTTGACTTCAAAATTTGAGTCTAAGTATATATTGCTTTTGAAAAGAAGTTTTTCTTTTGTTTCCACAGAGGATGAGAACCCGAGGATTCCTTCCAGAATAATGTGTTTTGATGGACCAAGACCACATGAAAGGTCTCTGTTAACACCTAAACATAATTCACTCAACAAAAAGCAAGGAGCAGTTTGGAAAGAACTATGCCCAAATTCCCAAATATTATTTATAAATGTTTGTTTATAGCTAAAAGGGAATATGCTATGGAGATGACTAATTTGCAGTCATCTTTTGATATAAATTTAAGGTCAATTTTGTTTTACACACACACACATATATATATATATATATATATATATACACTCTTGTTTAAGGTATTATGTTTGTGCATCTTATTTAAAGATGTAATGTATAATTAAGAAATATAGGTTAATAGTCATCTATAAGAGTCAAGCTTGTAGTCATGTTAGTTATGTTTTCTTGATGTACAGAGATATATTTCAGATGGATAGGTATTCTTCAAATCTTTCAAAGACTAACAGAATATGACATTTATAATGTTTTAAGAACTTAGGACTTTTCAGGACAAAGAGACAGATCTGCTCCTGGCAGCACCAGTCTATTTCTTTCTTTCTTTTTTTTTTTTTAGTTTTTCGAGACAGGGTTTCTCTGTAGCTTTGGAGCCTATCCTGGCACTAGCTCTTGTAGACCAGGCTGGCCTCAAACTCACAGAGATCCACCTGCCTCTGCCTCCCGAGTGCTGGGATTAAAGGTGTGCGCCACCACTGCCCGGCTTGCACCAGTCTATTTCAAGAGGATGATCGAAGAAGCTCCTTATGGAGTTGGTTAGCTATTTGTGCAAAAAACTGCTCATACCTGGACTGCTTGATGGTATGCTGTATGAACTGAAAATGAAGGACCCATAGAAAAATGACTGCTAAACTTCCCTAAAGGTGAAATGGTCCTTCGGAGTCCTGCATGAATAACATTGGTTAACAGAGACTTCTTTGGGCCTGTTGCAGTGCTGAATAGGAATAGGGACTGGTGGGAATTTCAAGAAGATAGAGGAGAAGAGAGTAGCCATGTAGCCGCCACTGGAGACACACCAGACAGAATTTTATGGGTAGGCCACAAGCATGTGAGGATATACAGTTTAACAGAAATGGGTTAAATTAAGACATAAGAGCTAGCTAGCCATTTAAGATTATTTAAATTATTTCATTAAATTAAAATTAATTAAATTAATTTAATTTAAGATATAAGACCTAGCTAGCTTAAGTGATTGGCCAAGCAGTGATTTAATTAATACAGTTTCTGAGTGATTATTTCATCTCTGGGTGTTTGGGAACAAATGAACAGCCTTTGCCTAAAATGCATTTTTCTTATTGGTTTCCCTTCTGTTATCTCCCTTCCAATCCTGGAAATTTCTATTTTGCCTTATGAAGCTCTTTCATGTATCTGTGACTTTTAATTTTGTTTTGTAACCCACTGAGTTTAGATAGGGCTAACTATCTATTTCTTAATTTGAACCTATTTAGTGAAGACAGGTTGACATACACAACTGAAGACAATGGCTCCCCCTCTTTCAAAATTTCTAAGTAACTGTAGTTCAATAGGAATAAAGTCTCACAATCTCACCCTCAGTCCATGATTGCTTTTTGGCAGGACCATTCCTATGCAAGTAGACCTGGTGCCAGTAATCACATCTACTATGAGTTCATAATTGCAACGGTAATATTGTATCTAAAAGATAACAGTTTATAATACTTCTATCTTATGTAACATTATTTTTTTTACTTCTTCTCCAAGGCATCATATGTTCTCAGCCTTTACCTCCCTGGGGTAGCTTTGATTCTATCCATTCACCCCCATATGCTGTAGAATGACAATTCTCTAATTGTAGAAGAGAGTAGCTTTTGTTTGTGAGTATAACCAGAGATGCTTTGGAAGTAGTTTTGTGATATGCCCATTTAGCTAAGCAATATTAGTAATTTCCCCACTAGGGACTATAACCTCTCCAAGCATGGGTTTTTGATAGGACATATAGTACAAACAAGGGTTCCTTCACGTGGATCTGGTTTTATATCCAATTAGAGACTGATTTGTTACTTCCTTAACATCTGTGCTTCTATTGTCTAGGTAGACTCATCTTGCTTGGAAGATTGTTATGATAGTCCATGAAGTTTAGGGCTAGGTGAGATTATTAATACTTTTTCTCTACTCTCTCCCAGTAGCTTGCTATTTTCTAAAACTTTTAAATCTAGATAATAGGGTCTGAGATGTCTATCTCAGTTCTAGCATCATTTCACTATGTCATGCAATTAAGTATGATATCTTCAAGAATACAGTCATACATTCTAGTTTTTGTGGGGAAGCAAAGCAATAGGAAAGAAAGATTATATATTGTTTTGTGGGTCTTTAAGACATCCCTGACCAACAACTCCTATGAGAGTTCCCCATATTTGGCACAAAATATTTATTTAGTGACTTGTTACTTATAGGACAGACATTATCTAGCCATTCAGGATGTATCACTCCAAACTATCCCTTATGTTTTCTAATTGATTTTCAAGATAGAATTTTTTTTAAACGTATACTCTTCGTTTTATTTTACCATCTTTCATGTCACCACACCCACCCCATCTACAAGGCCCTCCTTATTTAAACCTTAAGGTTTTCTGGGATCTGGCTACTATACCTGTCAACATGGTCAGAATGTTTGTGGCTGTTCTGGGTGGCTAGACTGGTGTTCCTTTCCTCACTCCCCATCCCATATGTATTCCTCCTCAGGCTGCACACTTTGTCAAAGAAGACAATCTTCAAGAAAGAAAGACCATTCCCTAGTCAAGGGTATATGAATAACTGACTTCTCACATTAAAACCCTCAAAGAAACTCCCAGGGTTTACTTTTAAAATTAATCAGCTTATTGTTCCTTATCATAAAATGTTCTAGGTCCATTGTAATTGTTTAGGTTGGCATTCCTATAGGACTCCTAACAATTTGAGTGTGGGTGTATCTGGCACTTTTACCTGGTTTTGAGACCCTTTTTCTCCTACTGGGATGTTTTGTCCAGCCTTGATATGAGGGTTTGTGCTTAGATTTATTGCATCTTGTTATGTCATGTTTGGTCGATATCCCTGGGAAGTCTGCTCTTTTCTGAAGAGAAACAGAAGACCAGTAGATCTGGGGAGAGAGTAGCAGGGAACTGGATACTGTGGGGTAATGCTCTTGTACACTGTAAAGATTTGTCTTTCATATCAGTTTAATAAAATGCTGATTGGCCAGTAGCCAGGCAGGACGTATAAATGGGGTGACCAGACTAAGAGAACTCTGAGAAGAGGAAGGCAGAGAGTCAGTCACCACCCAGACACACAGGAAGCAAGACAAGAATGCCTCATTAATAAAAGGTACTAAACCAAGTGGCTAAACATAGACAGTAATTATGAATTAATTTAAGTTGTAAGAGCTAGTTATAATAAGATTGAGCTAATAAGCCAAACAGTTTATAATTAATATATGCCTCTGTGTGTTTCTTTGGAACTGAACAGCTGTGGGACTGTAAATGACAGATACTTCCATCTACAACTGAGATTTGTGGAGGGAGAGGAAGCTGTGATCAGAATGTATGATATAAAAGAAGGATAAATAAATAAATAAAAAATCTAAAACCTGTATCTATACATTTATGCACTTCAATGACCCAATTTAATGCAATTTATTTGGGAGCATTGCAAAAACAAAAGTATGAAAATCACATCATAGATTTATAATAGAAATCTATAGATTTTTAGTAGTATCTAATAGTATTGAAAGTAATACATTTCTGGTAATTATTTTAAAATAATCTGAATATAGCAAGACAACTTTTCTTCTAGGGTCTTGGTTTAGTTTAGTTTGTATGTCAAACCCTGTCTTAACTTTCAATTTCATATTGTCTTTGGTTTTGTTGAAATTATATATCACTTCAATAAAAATATATATGGTTATCATCTAATATACGCCAAGGATTAGTTGACACTCAGCATTGAATAATGAATTAGATGTATTTTTTTCTGAAGGGAAGTTTAAATCTAATAATCATGCCACTTTAGTAGCAAAAATAACTTCAGTGGATAAGACATGTTTACTTCTTGAAAAATATATGAATGGCAAAGGCAATCTTTGATCCCTCATTCACTCTCTCATTTTATTTTATTTTCTTGATATGAAGCTGATATATGAATGCTTGGAGTCTTTACCAGTTAAAAAACTGGTCAGTACCTGTGACCAACAATGACTGTCAGATTGAAGAAGTATTAAATTTTTTTAGTAGCTCCAAAGAATCAAATACAATAGATGAATGAGTATAAAGGAGGCAGACTTTTGGGCTTGAGTATAAAAAAAATGAAGCTGGTTGACAATTGAATGGGCTCCTCAGGTCTAGAAATGTTTAAACAAATGCTGAATGGCCAGCGCTCCGGGTGGTTGTAGAGTTCATTCCCTTGTTTAGTAGGAAATTGACCTGGAGGGTATTTCTTTTCCTTTCACTCCGGAGGCTGATAAAACAGCATAAAGAACTCTGTAGTAAGTTAAATTTCCATGCTATTAATGAGAATTACATTTAGCATTTCTTTGCAGTATAAAATACATATACTCAGCTTGGTGGCTATTTTAATTCGGAAACCATAACATTTCATCCTTGGAAAGTTATGACATAGTTTTTAAATCTTGTTACATTTTAATTTTTGAGATAATAAGATTTTTTTTTATCACCCAAAGGAAACTTGATTCACAGAAAAAAGGAGATTAAGGACTATTATGATATGCAAAAACTTTCTCTTACTAAAAGGCACATCCCGTATCAAAATTCATACCAAAGGAAAACTTCATTTCTTCTGCCTTCTTGAATTTTCTGAGTGTGGCTTTGTGAATTACTCATCTGCAGGCTCAGCTTTGTTTTAGTTTTCAAATCAGTCTCCTTTCATGTTTATGATCTTTTGATCCTCCCTGCTTTTCTGCCTCAGAACAAAATGTCCTAGCACTGATCTCTGGCCTCATACATTGTTCTTATGTCACTCTAATTCAGTCTGCATTGTGTAGACCAATGGCCTATATAACCTATGATACAGAATTTTAATGCTGACAACTATTCTCCTGTGTTGATTCCTGAGTGCTAAAAACCAGTAGTGATCATAAACAACAAAAACAGGCTCGGCAGGTTGTATTTATATATTTGTGCACATCTAATACAAATGTGTGTGTAATAATCATAGAAAAAGAGGTTGCCAGCTTTAGAGTGGGGTGCATGGGAGCAGTTCGACATGGGGGGGGGCTAGGAGGGGCTGGAGGGAAGGAAGAAAAGAGATGGGAGAATGTGATGTAATTCTATTTCAATTAAAAATAAACATTAAAATAAACTGATTTTCCTGAAAAATAGTACTGGTGCTTGCCACATGACAATGCTAACTTTTTAAAACAGAAATTAAAAACTACGGAAAACTCAAAGCAGATTAGCAGAACACATTTTTTTAACTAAGAATTTATTTTAAAAATAAAAAGTAACTATAATTTCAATTGAGGTAGTTGTTATGGGGAGAATATTTGATAGCTTTTTATTGTTCAGAGATTAAAAGCAGAAAGTAGTTAAAACAGAAGGATAGAAATTTCTCATTGTTGAAAGCCTTTAATGTACAAGCAAAGACTGGTGATTAGTCTTTTCCTGCTCAAAAACTTTTTTCATCCTGTCAGTACAGACACACATAGGTAATCTACCTGTGCTCCCTAGCACAGTCCTTCCCTACTACTACTGTCATCCTGTGGATGCTTGCCAAGGATCATAACCTCATCCAGACCCCTATCCCTCCCTTTGGGACTGACCAGATCATGGACTCTTCCACTTCAGGGACCTGGTAGCTGGCCCACGTAGTATGAAGAGATAGCTCTACTGCACAGCATCTCCTCTTCTAGTTGTCCCATAGTTTCTTACTCCAGATCCATCTTGCAAGCTCAGCCTAGCATGCACATCCTGTGATCTAGTCCAGCCTTTTGAGTCCACCTGATCTTACCTTTTCTTCACTCAACCTCAATCACCAGACATACTCTGGATTCTACATTCAACATCCAACCCACACCTTTCTACAGGTTCTGGCTGTGTGGCACTTTTTGTGGACCAGTCCTCCTATTGTGTACACATCAGACACACAACTAGTAAGAGAACTATACATACCCAGGTCTCATTGGAAAAGCAATATGAAACTTTAAGCCCATATGTCCCCTTCTCAAATCAACCATTCCTATAGAAATGTTCTTCAATTAGAATTACCTAGATGAACCCCAGGACACAAAATGTTAAAAGAACAGTAACAAACTTCATCAAAGAATTAGAGGAGTTTAAAGAAGACACAAAAAGCCATCCTAATGAACTGAAAGATAATAGCACAAATATATAAAAGTGTAAAAATTCATCCATATAAAACAACACGTAATTTGTTATATTAAATTAACATATATATATATAGTATGTATCTAATTAACACACTATATTATATAGCATATGACAATGCATGTATCTCTAAAGCTACTGGTTGACAATAAAGAGCCCAGTACTAGATATGGTAAATTCATGTCCAAATTGTTGGTCAGAAGTGTCCTGGAGACACCCAGAACAATGTAAGCTAAAGTTATTGTTCTTGGTTGCCCATAAGAATTTGATAGTAAAGATCTTGTTGCTAAAAATGGCACACTTTTTGGTCACAGGACTTGGAGAAATCAAGCTGGTACTGACTAGGAAGTTTCCTCCCTAATGGCCAACTTTCCTAGTAATTAAAGGTTCTACCTAGATTGCTAGAAGAGGAAAACTATCAACAACCAGTTATGAACCATGCAGTTTATAACAAGAACTGGTCTCACAAGATAAACATCTTGGTGAGATTGTAGCATAAATGCTATGGAGGTAACTAATTGTGTACTAATTGAATTTAAAGCTTGTCCCGCAGGAGGAAGCACATGCCTGGTATGTTAACTGCAGCCAAGAACCCACATTTTGGGACTTTGTATGCCCCAGGGGTGGACTTATCACTGCTATTTTGGTGAATGGCCATGGTATCAAACTGCTTTATAAATCCATATTTCTATACCAATAGACTAGTGCAGCTTTCAGACCTTGTCAAATTATTTTTTTGTGAGTAAATACTATTTAGTGCAAAAAAATTAACTGGTCAAAGTGCAGAGAATAAGTTACTGTGGAATGCGTTGCTGCAAATGGTACAGCTATTGTACTCCTCAAGATTCATGGAGTATTGTTTAAGAGGCAGCCAGCAAGATTTTGAAGACTCAGAGGTCAAGGAGGACAACTGCACCCATGAACTCACAGCAGCTTTGGTGGCCTACTCAAGAACTCTTCAAGATTATCTTAGTGAACATTACAGCATGGGGTGGGGAGGTGTACACAAGCCTGGCCCCCTCATCTGAGAAGCTATGGATAGTTGAATGCCTGTGGAAGGAGAGTCAGTTTCATCGAGGGGTGTGATTTCTGACATGTTAACCATGATCCTGTGAATTGCTGCCATGTCCATGCATATACAGGAAGCACTAGGTGAGGTATTTAAAAAGAGAGGATATGAAGTTTGGAGTATGGAGGGAGGTAGATATTGGAGGATTAGTGGGGAGAGAGAGGATGTTTAATATGATCAAAATACATTGCTTGCATACATACATGCAAGACATTTTGAAAGAATTAGTATAAATATAGTTTTAAAACTGACTACAAAACACAAAGTTATCAAATACAACAGAGTTTTAAGTACTGTGTAGACATGGATAGAATGAAAACATTGACTGATTTTAAAATATTTTTCAAGGGTAATCATTTGGCACTGAACAACAAACCAGTGTGCTCTTCCCTGGGCAAGGCCACATCTCTTTCTCCCAGCTTTCTTCTATAATTGTATTTTTTCTATAATTCTTCGTGTAAGGTTGAAACCCCATGTGCTTTTTCCCATGCATGTTGGCATGTCCTTTGGTATCACCCTTGTTCAACTCATGTTTGGACAGTCATTTTGGTAAGACTTTAATAGATATATGTAACATTATATAGACTAAAAGACTATATTTAGGGATATATATATATATATATATATATACATATACATATAGTGGCTTGCAATAACAATTAGTGGAAAAAAAGAAGCCATAAATTTGGTATCACCCTTGTTCAACTCATGTTTGGACAGTCATTTTGGTAAGACTTTAATAGATATATGTAACATTATATAGACTAAAAGACTATATT
>NC_022026.1:37127697-37137461 GCF_000317375.1 Microtus ochrogaster | reverse complement strand
CTAAAAGACTATATTTAGGGATATATATATATATATATACATATACATATAATTATACATGCTTGCAATAACAATTAGTGGAAAAAAAGAAGCCATAAATTTGGAAGAGAGTGGAAAGGGGTATCTGGGAAAGTTTGAAGGAAGGAAACTGAAGGAATAAATACTGCAACTATATTATAATTTCAAAAATAAAATTAAAAAGTAAAATATTTTACCAATTTATTTCAAGTAGAAATTCAAAGCCTGGTACCGGAATCTTTTTTATCTAGTTGCCTGAAGGATGGAAGACTAAGCATCTTTAATATCTATTTAACTAAACCTCTTATTCTCTGAAGACTGAATAGGGAAGGAAAACTGATTTAGATGAGGTAGAAAACATTTGCTTAATTTGGTCACTGTCAAAATTAAAAAATACCAATTTTTCATAATCTTTGTGATGAACAGGCAATTACACATTTTGATATATCTCTTTTAATGATAATAATTAAATATGATTTATCATTTTGGTTTCACCAATAAATCAAATTAGATCGCAAGGTAGCAATCATCTGTTCTATATATTCATTGAAAATATTGAAAGGAAGAGATAAAAAGATTATCCAAGAGAAAAGACAAAGTATAGATATAGTCCAGTGTCATAAAATCCTCACTTTTCAAGACTACCATAGCCATTTTCTCAGTGTCCATGAACTATCCATCTAGAAAAGATTTGAAATAAGACTGAGGCATTATTTATCTCATTGTAAGATGAGGGTAAATATATCATCTGTAACATAGGCTACTAAGAGATGTTCTGGCTAGTTTTTTAGTTTTGACATAACAGAGGGGGAACATCAACTTAGAAAATGCCTTCACCAGACTGGCCTGTGGTCAAGCCTATATGCTTTTTCTTGGTTGATGATTGATGTGGTGGGCCCCAAGTCATTGTTGCTGGTGTCAGCTCTAACCTGGTGGGCCTGAGAGCTATAAGAAAACAGGCTGAACAAGCCATGAAGAGCAAGCCAGTAAGCAGCATCCTCCATGTTTTCTGCTATAGTTCCTGCCTCCAGGTTCTTGCCTTGAGTTCCTATCCTGTCTTCCTTCAGTGACAGAGTGTGGCCTGAGATATATATGTTGAAATAAACATTTTCCTCCCCAAGGGGTCAGTGTTTTATCACATCACAGAAATGCCAAGACAGGAGGATTGAACAAAATGTTTCTGAAACGTTTAGTATCCTATTTTTGTGCTTTAAAAAAGCCAAAAGAAATATTAGTTCTTTGGGTAGTATATTATTTTTTTTCCAAATTCTGGGCCATGCATGCCATAGTATTTATACGTAGTTCATAGTTGGTTATGAATTCCAGACATTTCTTTAAATCTGAGCTTGTTACTAATAGATTCCCCCCCACAATTGGCATTGTTGCTATTTTTCTAGGACTCCTCTTATACTAGCCCATCAATATCATTTTGCATGTTTGTTTTATATCCTCATCCCTGCCTGTTTTAGCATCATGTAGAAATTTGATCACATCACCACATTCTGTTTTGTTGACTTGACTAAAAGTTGTTTTAGTTTATCCCTGCTAAAATAAATATCAAAGAATATAGGACACATTTTAGTAATTTTTAGTGATGTACATTTTATTGGGGCTTCTTTGAGTTCTGGATACCTAGCTATCATTGTTACTTCTATGATTGAATTAGGTTGTTTAGGTTGTTCATAGATGGGATGTTTCTTAGCTACCCAACATTTATGATGGCAGTTCATAACATTAGCTGTTTAGAAGTGGCTATTATAAAAACTTAATTATATGTTTTTATCTATATATTATGCGAAAACACAAAGTTAATTGTGATGAGATTTAGTTTCTCAGTTTAATCTGATAGTTGGAGAATATAATGAAACCATTTTGGAATGCATTATAGTTTCTGTGAGAGTTACATATTTTTTAAATAACTATACATTGATGATTGTTATGTTTCCCTATCTTCTGAAAAACAAATTGTTTTATGGTGAGAACTGAAAGAAATTAAGAATGAATCATTAGTTATAACCTGAGACTGTCCAAAATTTCATGAATTCACATTACAAGAAGAAATTATGCAACTAAATGGTCTGCATCTGGTTTAGTTTTCAGAATAATATTTCCTCTGTTGACTTTGTATATCATATGAGATTTCATTCTGTTTGCCGTGAATGTGTTTTGCTACCATTGGTTAATGAATAAAGCTGCTTTGGCCTATGACAGGGTAGAATAGAGCAAAGAGGAAATTCCAAGCAGAGATAGATGAAAAAAGTAAGTGGCATCTAGGAGATGCCATGTAGCTTCTAAAGGAGATAGACACTGGAACTTTACCTAGTAAACCATAGCCTTGTGGTGATAAACAGATTAATAAAAGTGGGTTAATTTAAAATGAAAGAGTTAGTTAATAAGAAGCATAAGCTAATATGCAAACAGTGTTGTATTTAATATAGCTTCTGTGTTATTATTTGGGTCTGGGCAGCAGGGAATGACCAAACATCCTCTGCCTACAAATTGACATGCCAACATGGGCTGACTACATCCACATAAAACCTGAGAGAGCTTAAAAAGGAATCCTAAACACATGCACACAGAAAAACAGAGTTTAGCACAGCTTCTTGGTAGCTGCATTTTTCCCCCAATGGGCTCTGCTTGCTGGCAGTGAGCAGGGGTGATGCTGCTACTTTAAGAAAGGTCTTCATGATTGGTCATTGACAGTGAAGGCTTCAAGGCTCCATTAAGGGATTGTTTCCTGATTTGTGCTAGTTGCATGAACAGCTCTGGCTCTTTCAGGAGGCCAAACACTTAAATGGTGTCTGTGAGCAGCATGTTACAGATTGTTAATTGTGACATAGACCCACTGGGCCCCTGGAGCTGGGGCAGAAAGAATGGCTTGAAGATCTGATAGTGAACATGCCTCCACCATGTTGGACTGGGCAGAGCCAATAGCCAGGGCCACAGAGTTGGTCCTAGCCACACCTACTTAATATTAATAAAAGTGTTCCTGGTTAGAAAATGATTATAGATATGCAATAAAGACAGATTCAGAAAGAAACTTCTGAAAAGATCTCAGTGTGTTTAAAAAATGTATGTAGGCTTGAGAAAGAGAAGAAAAAGAGTATAGACAGTTATAAAAAGAAATAATAGTTTTAAAGAATAAAGCAAAGTCTTTAAAGAGACAGAGTACAGACTGTCATAGATTAAAGGAGTAAAAAAAATAAGCCACATAAAGATGGAAAACACACAGAGTCTGGATCATGTATATCATTGTGTTTTCTTTTAAGTTTTTAACTATGAATGAGCTAAGTACAGAGAAACATCACATTTTATAGGCTGCCAAGATAAGCCAACATATATATTTTAAAGGTATCTTGACTTCAAAATTTGGGTATAAGAATATGTTGCTTTGGAAAAGAGGTTCTGCTTTTGTTTCCACAGAGGGGAAAAAAGCTGTGGATTCCTTACTGACTAATATGATTTAATCCAACAAGACCCACTGAAGCAATGGCCCAGATGCTCCAACATCCATGACAGCTTCAGGATTGCTGGTGGAGATGGACCTACCACACAGGATACCTCATGAAAGATCTAATTAACAGCACCCCTAATCACCAGGAAATAGTTTAAAAAGCAACAAATTCCCTAAATGATTGTTTAAAAATATTTGTTTATATTTAAAGGGGATATGGTATGTTATCTGAGGTTTTCTGTCCTGCTCAGTTCCCACAGTCATTAAGTCCCAAAGAAATTACACAGAAGTCTACATTAGTTATAAACTGATTGGCCTACTATCTCAGGCTTCTTATTAACTCTTATAATTTATATTAGTCCATTTTTCTCATCTGTGTTAACCACATGGCTCAGCATCTTTTTCAGTGAGGCAGTCACATCTTGCTTCTTCTGTGGCTGGGGTAGGACTGCAGAAGGAACTTCCTTCTTCCAAGAATTCTTCTGTTCTGTCACCCACCTCTACTTCCTGGCTGTTTGTCCCACCTATTCTTCCTGTCTGGCTACTAACCAATCAGTGTTTAGTTAAAATTTAATTGACAGAATACAGACCATCATCCCACATCAATGGTATATAGATAAATAATTTGCATTGGTATGGATCTTGGTCTTTTGATACAAATTTAAGGTCAATTTTCTTATACTATGTGTATGTATTTCTGCTTTTGTTTAAGATATTGTGTTTGTGCATCTCATTTAAAAATGTAATGTTAATTTAAGAAACGCAAATTAACAGACAGTTATCTATAACAGTCAAGCTTATAATCATGTTAGTTAGTTTTTCTTGATGTACAGAGATACATTTCAGATGGATAGATATTCTTCAGTCCTTTCAAAGACTAACAGGATATGGCATTTAAAATGTTTTAAGAACAAAGGACTTTTCAGGACAATGAGACATATCTGCTCTTGGCAGCATCAATATATTTCAAGAAGATAATAAGTATTGAAGAGACTCCTTATGGAGCTGGTTAGCCATTTGTGCAAGAAATTGCTCATGCCTGGATTGTTTGATGTTATGCTGTATGAACTAGACATGCAGGACCCACAGAAAAGTGACTGCTGAACTTGCCTAAAGTTGAGATAGTCTTTCAGGGTTCCTACTTCATGAAAAGTTCTGCCAGACATCTTGCAGGATACAAAAAAAAGTGAATGACAAACTGCCAATATAGGTGGAATTGTCTTTGAAATTTCCTGCTTCATGAAAAAGTCTGTCAGATACTATGGACCAGTAGACTTAATATGGATGCCCCAATGTTACAGAATAATTTCAGGTGACTGTTCAGGCAGCAAGATGTCTCTGTTAGTTCTAGAGTTTTGGAAGTTGCTTACAATGTACTTTGTGTAATATTATCTACTATATACTTCTAGAGTCTTTGTTAGAGTTGAGGAATAGATAGTTATAATTATAGTTTTCCTTAGTTACAATAAAAGATAAAGTAGACATAAATATAACTATAATTCCTTCTTGATACCTATTTTGTTATATGTAATTTTATTATGTTAAAGTTAAAGCCCTCCAGCAGAGTGGTGATGGTGCACACCTTTAATTCCAGCGCTCAGGAGGCAGAGGCAGGTGAATCCCTGTGAATTTGAAGCCAGTCTTGTCTACAAGAGCTAGTTCCAGGACACCTAGGACTGTTACACAGGGAAACCTTGTCTCGGAAAACAAACAACCAAAATACAAACAAACGAAAAGTTAAAACTTTCCTTTTTAATTAGACAAAAAAGGGGAGGTGATGTGGGATTCCCCTCTGTATACTGTGAATACGTTTTGTTACTATTGATTAATGAATAAAACTGCTTTGGCTTACAACAGGGCAGAATAGAATAAGGTGGGAATTCCAAGCAGAGATAGAGGAGAAAAGTAGGTGGAGTCGAAGAGGTGCCATATAGCTGCCGAAGAAGACAGATGTCCGAACTTTACATGGTAAGCTATAAACT
This sequence comes from Microtus ochrogaster, assembly GCF_000317375.1. Lineage (NCBI taxonomy): Eukaryota > Metazoa > Chordata > Mammalia > Rodentia > Cricetidae > Microtus > Microtus ochrogaster. The sequence goes on along the minus strand of NC_022026.1, from coordinate 37,132,007 downwards.
TGCAGCAATACACAGAATAATATAAGTGGGTTATCTTAAGATGTAAGAGTTAGTTAATAAGAAAAATAAGCTAATAGGCCAAACAGTGTTGTAATTAATATAGTTTCTATTTGATTATTTGGATCTGGGTGGCATGAAATGAACAAGCAGTCTCCATCTACAAATATTCTAGATAAAAATGAACGTTAATGCTTACACTAATTGGGAGATTTTAGTTAGCTTTTAAATTACGTATAGAAATGCACATAAATTAATTCTTAGCTTTATTATTTTGTATTCAGATCACTATCATATAGAAAGCATATAGATCAGAGTATACCAAGATTAAGCTATAATATAAATTAATTCAAGACACATTCGACCTCTGTTAGAGAAAAATGTTTACTGAAGAATAATAAAAAATGAGAAGTTTGCTTCTGGAATATTATTTAGGGTTATTGGGGGCCACAGGTGAATAAGAAGTGGTCCAACCTTGCTTCTCTCTTGTGTTAATGGGAAAATAATTGTTTGAGAATGTCTGTTGTTGCAAGCAAAATCTCAGCAGGAATGGCTTTGAAGATTTGTTCTTAATACTCTTTGAGAAAAAGAGAGTGTTAAAAAGACTATAGAAAGATGTTAATCAAAATTGTTAAGGTTCCAATATTCTAAATCTTCTCTAAAAGAAAAAACGTCAAACTTTTGGAAGTCTTACCCTTTTTGAGGAGTAAGTGGATGGTGAGTGGGGTGGGGAGAAGGTGGGGGAAGTAGAAGGAGGGGAGGGAGTGGGAACTGGGATAGGTATGCAAATTGAGAAATGATAATTTTCAAAAAATAATTAATTATTAAAAAACTTCCTTATGCATGTGGATTGTCACATTGTTTATTGAACCTGTCATTTTTTATGCATAGTAATGCACTCAAGGTGAGTATATCATGAGTTCACTGTGAATCGTGATTTCTAATTTACAGAATAGCTATTTGATCTCTGTTTGAGCATATTAGAATGGTGCTAGTATGATGCAGGAGGTAATGTATGCTATGAGTATGTTTTATTGCCATTGGTTAATGAAGAAGCTGCTTTTGGCCAATGGCTTAACAGAATATAGCCAGACTGGAAGATATGTATATGAGAGAGAGAGAGAGAGAGAGAGAGAGAGAGAGAGAGAGAGAGAGAGTAGGCAGAGTCAATGAGAAGCCATGGGCTCCACTGGAGCCCACTGAAACTTGCTGGTAAGTCACAGCCACATGGTGATACACAGATTAATAGAAATTGGCTACTTTAAGATATAAGAGTTAGCCAGAAATACACTTCAGCTATTGATCAAACAATATTGCAAATAATATAGTTTCTGTGTGATTATTTCAGGTCTAATCAGCCCAGAACAAATGAACAACCTCCCCCAATACTAATGTTATTCTTACAAGAGTGTCATCTTGATCCACTTCCAGTGGCTGTTGAAGATCATGTAGATGCTTAAAGAGGTTGTGCATTCTCATATTTTTTCCCAAATTAAGAAAATCCAACCTGGTTATTCTATACTCCCTAAAGAGGAGTCCAAGATACGAGAGTCTCATGAGTCCCACCTAACTATCTGTCTTTAGGAGGCCCAAGAATTTCCATCTGATCATTGGGTAGTATAGCCCATTGAGCAGTACAGTGTTTCAAAAGACATAGTGTTGGTATTTGTGGTCCCAATAATTTTAAGTTTAGCAGATTCAGACTCTGGAAAATATATTGAATGGAACAGTGCTTTTCATACCAAGAAATAAAAATCAATTTTTAAATGAACCTTTTTTCCTTGTTTCTATTTTTCTATCTGTTGTTGCTTCAAAAGTTTACATTTGGGGCTGGAGAGATGGACCTTAGGTTTAATTAAATCTTGCATATGATCTGGGTTTTATTCCTAACACTCACATGCTGGTTCTAAACCCTAAGTAACTCTAATTTCAGGGAAATCTGACACCTTCTTCTGGTCTCCAAGGACACCAAACATGCATGTGGTATACAGAAATACTTGCAATTAAAAAACATATGTACATAAAATAAATAAAATTAAATTGAAAGGTTCACTTTTCTGCTATTTTTTCATTCTTTATGAGTAAGTAACTTACTGTATTAGATTGCTAGTTACTTGTGAGGAATAAGCCTAACTCACATGATAGAAATCTAACATTTACTGACAACCATGAAGATTTGCTCTTAGTTTATGTCTTCAATATTCTTCCTCTTGCCTGTATTTAAAGGGAAAAGATGGAGTTGTGAATAGGCAGCTAATGTAGTGCTCCTGCTTCCCCACTTCAGACTTCTCCCTAAATTTCAAATGTTAATGAACAAAGGCATACCAGAAAGCCAGGTAGTCAGCAAGAGGAAAAATGGAGGTCAAAGATAATCTAAGAAATGAATAATCAGTGCCTCAATAATGAGTTGTGATCATACTCATGTTTATGCACAATTTTATTTAAATGACATGAACATTTTCTGCCTTACCTGTTACTCCATGGAAATGATTTTTCTGTTCTCTTTAGATAAGGAGCTAAGACCTTAAATTGTGATCTCCACACTTATTTATTGCAAAACATGGAGCTATAGAATGACAGATGTGGAAGGGATATCATTGGCCATCAAGCAGTTCCTTACATTTTTTTCAGGAGAGCAACTAGGATGTGCAGAGAGAAAAGACTCCTATGTCAGTTCACTGGCTGATAGGAGAGATCAAGGTTTTGAACTTGTCTAGAGTTACTTTTGTCACATCATATCTATGCATCTCAATATTTTGTTGCTCTTGTAAGAACATGGATATCAGTTCCATTGATTTCACCTTTTCTTTTTTCTAAGTTGGAAAATCTAGCTGCTCTCCTTACTTTCTTCTACATTCATTTCCATGTATTCTCAATATTATTGCTGTTATTGGAGCTCTCATTATGTGATATGTAAATTTTTGGCTTTGTTTCACTACATATAATCACTTTCTAATACTTGTAAAACATTGTTATTAGAATGAGTACTTAAAAACAAAATGTGATTAGGTTCTGCTTCTGATTAAGTTAAACATTCAAAGATTAAGCATCACTTCTTTCACTCATTACAGCTCAATCATAAATGAGTTTTGTTGTGGTCTTGTTCATTGGTGTCCAACATAGAGTCCAAAGGCTGGATGTGATCCAGGATAGATACAAATGTGGTGCAACACAGAATTGTAAACTGATTTACAACATTGTGACTTTGGGGCCGATTTTTGTGAGGTACTAGAGCATGACTTTTGTAGAAGCCAATGTTACATTGTGATGTCACATAAAATCAATGTATACAAATTACCATTTGTATACACATATGACTTCAGTTTTAGGATGGTGTACATCTTCTAGGGTGTCATCTTCCAAGTTTAGTCAAATTGATACAACCAGATGTTACATGTGCTCATGGAAATTTGAACAAGTCAAACACAGTCAATATCAGTAATAATTTAACATGCCATTATAAATAAAAGACATTTATTATGGTAACCTCGGTCATGACTCACATATTGCCTCTCTATGCTGTCCTATCAGGGCTCTGTTTTATGCTATATTAGCTGTAGCCGAGATGTAGAAAGACCCACTGTTTGCTTTCTATTTTTCTGCTTGCTAGTTTTCATGATAAAAGAAAGCATATTCCATTATTACTACCATTATTTTAATCCAAGCAGAGTTTTTACAATATCACAAAAGAAAATAGAATTTAACTCCAAAAGAAAACTTATTCATGAAGAAGATTGTTCAATGAAAAATTGACAGATGACTGTTTTAGTTGAGGCAAATAATAAGGTACTCTGACTAATCTGAAGGGAGCTTGTGCAAGTTTTCAAAGAGTAAAATTTGTAAAGAAATTATACATGCAGAAATACTGTCAAATTCAGTGTGTGTTGAGGATTGTCTTGTCATATAGCAGAATTTTCAAAAAAAAGATCTGCCTTCTCAACAACAATAAAACGTATTACAAAGGCTAGAGAGATGGCTCAGAATTTAAGAAAACCGTTTGGTTTTGCAGAGGACCAGTTTTGATTCTTAGCACTCACATGGAAACTCAGTCACCTGTAACTGGGTTAAGTATCCTCTTCTGACTCAGAAGGTATCAGGCATGTGTGTGTGGTACACCTACAATATGAAAGCAAAACACTCATACACATAAAACAAGATAAAAATGTAAAAAATAAATCTAAAAACTTATATAATTCAGGCCATTTTATATTCTAACAACTAGTTGTAGGGGATCATATTTGAGAGCAAAAAGTTAAAATTACTAATCTACTTTTACTCATATAATATTCTTAGCAATTCTTTTTTTTTTTTTT
>NC_022026.1:37123655-37127597 GCF_000317375.1 Microtus ochrogaster | reverse complement strand
TAGACCAGGCTGGTCTCGAACTCACAGAGATCCGCCTGCCTCTGCCTCCCGAGTGCTGGGATTACAGGCGTGCTCCACCACCGCCCGGCCTCTTAGCAATTCTTTTAGAATTTCATATGAAAACACTTTTTATTTTTTGTCAACTTCTTAAATGATGTGTGGGAAGTGTATCAGAGACAGGTCCCTCCAAAGGGGAGTACATTTATAAAATCTGTTTGACTCACCTGACTATAGTCTGGCAAATTAAAGAAACTGGAAAATCTATCAAAATAATTTTGGAGAGTAGCTGCTAATTTAAATGCCGTTGTTTGGTGATGAACAAGAAATGATGCTTCAAATACAGCTTCTTCTGCAATCTGTAGTGGAGGTATTATTGATAAATGTAACGTCACTGAAGAAATTATTTCTTTTGTGCCATTAAAAGTCAAAATCTTAAGAAGGGATATATGAGAGGACTTAGAGGGAAGAAATAGAGGGGAAGAATATTGTAATTAAATTACAGTTTCAAAAAAACAGTAAAAAGAGGCCAGGTTATGGTAGTGCATGCCTTTAACCAGCACACAGGAGGCAGAGGCAGGTGGATCTCTGTGAGTTTGGGGCCATCCTGGTCTACAGAGAAAGTTCCAGAATAGCCAGGGCATTTACATAGAGAAACTCTGTCTTGAAAATATAGAAACAAAAAAAACCCCAAAAGCCCCCAAAAAACGAAACAGCAACAATGCAAAATCAAAAAAAATAGTAAAAGAAAATGTAATTATGAGAATTATAGAAAGCAAGAAAATGTGTTAAAGCAATTTTCTTTGCCCATTAACAACATCTCTGATAGAATTACTGATGCTGCCTTAGTGGTGCTAGGTAAAAGAGAGGAACTTATAAAAGACAATACTATTGTTGTTCCAAACTCATATTTCATAAAATGTTATTTCATAACACATCAAGATAATTGATGCCCAGAAGCATTCAAAGTGGATATTATCCTTCAAATGATCATGAAGTCTATGGGTTTTGTGAGAGGCAAGAGATTAATTAATATCAAGTCCAAGAATTCCTTAAAAGTGTTGATGCTGACTATGGTGACATAATTTACTTTGGGGTAGTAAAATAGCTGACTCGAGGGTGACTGATGTATGATTTTATGATTTGCAATGTTACTAAGTTGATTGTGGTATCTAAAAATTTGTGCCAGATCTTGATGATGAAAACTTACTATTTAGCATTTTTTGGATTAAACCACTCATTTAAATAAATTAAATATGCAGCTTCTAGTAAAAAACAAAATTTTACCAATACAATGCTTCAAATCATAACAGCATTCCAAATGAAAGTGAATTTGAGGTAAGGTGAAATTAAGGCAAACAATTTTACGCATTTTGACACATTGACTAAACAAAATCTTGTGAACAGTGAAAACTATGTAGCCTTGCATTTCAGACTGATTTAATAATTTGAAAACAGATTTCATGATTTTCAGGAAAATGATCAATATTTTGGCATATTTGTGACTCCATTTTCATTTGACATAGATATTTCAGTTGAAAATTTCCAAGTATAGTTCCTATAACTATATTCTCACATTTAACTTAATGAAAAATTGAGCCTGTGTTTTCTAGACTTTCCTAAGTTTAATTTTCCAAGAGACAAATATTCATCACTTCATCATGTATTTTTGATGGTATCACTTTTGGAAGTACCTACATTTGTGAATAGGTATTGCCAGAAACAAAGCACACTCAGAGCAAAATTAGAACAAAAATATCCTGCTGAGTATGAATGAGAACTACATACTCAGCAGGTATGAATATGAGAATAACAATGGTATCTACCAAGTCAAATATTAATTCATGGATCTATCAAATACAATGTCAAATGACCCACTAGGTTCTTTCTCTTTACTTTTATGATAAAAATATCAAAAAGCAACCAATGAAGTTTCATCATTTGTATATGCTCTTTTTCTTTATTAGTAATCACAAACATGGTACATGCTTACTGATTTAAAAAAAATTGGATTTACTTACTTTATTTTTGTGTATGAGTATTTCGTCTGCTGCCCACATATGTGCCTATTGACCACCCAGCTTAGAAGAAGGTGTCAAATTCCCTGGTCCTGGAGTTAGTGATGGTTGTGAGCTATCATATAGGTATAGGTGCTGGGAATTGAATCTGCATCCTCTACAAGAACAATTGTTGTTAACTACCAAGTCATCTTTCTAATTCTCCTGATCACAGATACTTTTTAAAAAAAACTATGAGGTACTTCATAATTGGGATAAATTATACAGAGAATTTCTTTTCTCATCAGTTTTCTTAAGTGTGTGTGTGTGTATTTAATACATGGTCCTGGATGATTCTATTTTATTCAGTGTAGCCCAGGGAAGTTAAAAGGTTGTATATCTACAGTATTTCTGATATACTTCTCTAGCCTTGTCTTTCCTTGTTTTTCTTTCCCCTGGCCAATTAAACATCTTAATATCCAGTTTACAAAAAGTGATGTACATAGTCTTCCCTACAATTGTCTATTCTGTGCATTTGTGCTAATTCCTTGAATCCTTCTTTACTATTCAGGCAGAGTAATGACACTCATTTTGCAACATTATTGTACTATGTACATACCACACTATAGAAGGTATAATCAGCATTTCCACACACCCCTTATATTACACAGTGAACTTTATGAAGGAAAAGAACTTCCGTAGTTCACACCTCTTTTATTCTGCACATAATGCATAAATAAGGACCTCAATAAGTAATTTATAAATGTGACCCTTCCAATATGCTTTGCAGGTCACAACAATAATCAGAAATTTAAAGAATATAATCTTTTTCTGAAATCTGGTCTCTGATACTCTGGTTAATATAACCTTCACATTCACTTAAAATATCAATCAGTCATACCTCTGAAAACCTTGCATCAAAGGCAAAAGATAATGGATTTGTTTGGAAAGCTTATTTATAATTCGAGATTACAATTGAAAACTGTATATGTAACTTATTGCTTCTTAATAATAGAAATTCATGAATATTAGATATACCCATTCAATCCTTAATTCTCAAACTTTTTAAATTTCTGTCAAAAACAAATTGATTATATATTTTAAATGTGAAAAAATTCTAGTCCATTACTACTGAGGTTCATTATACTGATTTTTCAGGGAATACATTGTTGCAAACATTGAACTAATACAGGCTTGTTTATTCATACCATGTTCTAGAAATTAACCCAAATAAAGGGGACAGTTAAAGCTCAATTAATTAATTATTTTTGGTTGTTTATATTTTTCATTGCAAATTCCACACACCCAAAGTTGTTAAGTATTGTGAATATTTACCTAACACATCTATATATAAAAAAAAAACTCATGATCTCTTCTACTTCCTTCAGCTTCCTCATGTTTGAAAACAGCTGTTTTGCAAGTTGTGGTAATTGCTGAACTAGCTGTGTATCTTATTTCTTATTTTTAATAAACAACACTTTCAATTATTGTTGCACGTATTTAAATGGTAAAAGGACACATTTCAATATATGGACATAATGTGTACTGATCCTATCAGGACAATTAGAATTTCTGTCTTATTTTAATTTATGTTTAGATTCTCTTAGGTTCTATGTTCTAGTTTTCTTTTCTGACCTGTATAAAAGAGTGCTATGAACTCTACTTTGCTATAGAAGGATAGATTGTCTTCCTCCTATATCTCTGTATTTTGATACCATTCTCCCTCAATCCCTCCTCCCTACCACTCCTATTCTTTAATAAATGCTACTCATCTTTGGATTAACATTTTTAGATTCAACATATGAATAAGGACTTGATAATTTTCTTATGTAGCTATGGTTTAGGTTTGAGTCTTGTTTATCATAAATGTAACCTCATCTGTTTTTTTTTTCAGTTTTTTTTTCTTAATTTATTTATTTATTGAGGATTTCCGCCTCCTCCTCGCCAC
>NC_022026.1:37102957-37123427 GCF_000317375.1 Microtus ochrogaster | reverse complement strand
TGGCCTGAGTCTGAAAAAGCATGGGATAAAACCGGACTTGCTGAACATAGCGGTCAATGAGGACTACAGAGAACTCAAGAACAATGGCAATGGGTTTTTTTATCCTACTGCACGTGCTGGCTTTGGGGGGGCCTGGGCGGTTTGGATGCTCAACTTACTAAACCTCATCTGTTTTATGGTGAAGAGGCTGCTAAATCTTCAGAGGGTTCTTGTGATCTGAAGTGAGTTCAGAAATGAAACTATGCACCCATTTTGCTAGAATAACACTTGTTTAAAAAAATCAGTGAATAATCAGAATCACCAAAGAAGCTGATTTTTCTTAGTTTTAAAAAGCAGGTGCTCCAACTTCTAGTTACTTCATGAACTCTTTCATGCAGTTTTAATGTTTAACATGGGCTCTAGTTATCAACATTTGATATTTCCATGGCGACCATTTTCTGCATTTACACATATGTCTTTAGAGCATTAAATCACTGCAGGTCACTGTTGAAAAATTTAATAAAGTCTTATACAGAAGGGCCACACTTGATATGTTTGAAGCTTTCATACTAAGACTTACTTACTTTCTGTATGCATATATTTAAATTTACTTCATACCATTATGAATTTTGTGTGCCCAAGGGTAAATCTAAGTGGTCAACATTGTGCTTTTTCTTGGAATTTTGGTACTCAGACCATGGCTTGGGGAATTTTAAGTAAAAGTTAGGGAATAGCTTTAAGTTATCATGCAGATAAGGGAATCTGAACCCTTTAATCCACAAGCCTGGTTCTGCTAATGAGTGACTAAAGGGATATTACTAAGCCTTCCATTCAAGAAATGAATTAACATTAAAATGATAAATAGACACATTAAAAATGGCGATGATAAACTTATCTTAGGCTAGATCCTTGCAACTAGGGAAAAACATAGCATGGGGTATGAGTTCATTTAACATTAAAGAGAATGTATAACAAATAATTAGATAATTTTTTTCTGAAAAACAAAATAGGACTCAGTTGTATACAAGGCAATCCCTCTGCATGGCTAAAAAATTGGAACCATGTGTCTTGAATTCCTCTTTGAGTATTTAAGACAATAATGCTTTGTTTGTTTCTTATGTATCTATTTTGGAAAGGTTTGTGCTTTCCCCAAAACTATGCACATTGATTTTTTTCCTTTGACTCATATAATCTCAGTGACATCGCCATGTCGTTTTTCATCTCTATACAACCTAGTATCAAGCTTTTTGTTTCTTGCTACATGATGCCTTAAGCAATATTTAACTAGTTGAAAGGGAAATTCACTTTGAAAGTAATATTTTTTTAACCAAGACCTCCTAAGTCTCAACCTTATATGGTGATTATATTGGTCAATATATCAATGACTTTGTAGCACACAATTCTTGTGTCTTGGAACAGTTCTGAATGTGAAGAAATATAGCAGACATAATCTTTAAACTATAAAATAGAATGAAAGTTGCATATATAACAGATACAACATGTTATATTAATTTTCACAATAAAAAGATAGACATGAAAAGGGAAAGAATGCTAAATCTGACCAGGGAACAAAGGAAAATTTTCATAATAGAAGTGAATTTGGAACTAGCAAAACCAGTTAATATTAATTAGCAATTTAGTTTTTAAAACTTACTTTGGCACCAGAACAAAGATTGAAAAACTCAAGTCTGGAAGCTATTTTATTGCTTCAGGGGACTGAGGTGATATGAAAGAGATAGAGGAAGGTTGATGATTTTCATTTTAATGAATTTTATAGACAGACTTGATGGGGCTTGATTGGTGACATTTTGTATGTGTGGTAAAAAGAAAGAAAGAGGTACTAAAAACAAATCCCATGTTTCTGTCTTGGAGAACTGGAAGAAGTGCTCTATAATGCAACTTAGACTTTAAATAAAAAATAAAGCAAATCATGAGTGTGGGAAAAAACTTATCTCTCTCTTGTTGCACAAAGAATGAATAATCTGAAGTATTAATAGTTATTTGGTAAATGTGAATCTGTTTTCTGTCTGTATTTCTGTTAGGTATAGTGTGAATTCTAATTGGTCCATAATCAAAAGCTGGAGTCAGATATAGAGGTTAATGCTGAAAGATCAGAGAAGCAGAACAGCCAGCCACTAGTTCTTACCTCTACTGAATCCTCAGACCAAAGGGGCAATCCTGTCCCTATGAATCCTCAGACTGAATGCTCTGAGCTTCCGTCTACTCCCATTCTATATTCCTCTCTCTGTACAGCCATATCCTTTAGTGGTTGTCACCTCCCTAGTGCTGGGATTAAAAGTATTTGACTCCCAATTATTGGGATTAAATATGTAAACCACCACTGCCTAGTTCTGTTTCTCTTTGAGACTACATCAGTCTGGTATAGCTCAGGGTGGCCTTGAACTCACAGAAATCCATCTTTCCTGCATTCTGAGTGCTGGGATTAAAGGTATGTGACATCACTGCCTGTCTTCTATGGCTAACTAGTGGCTAGCTCCACACTCTGATTCTCAGACAAGTTTAATTTGTTATAACACAAACTGATGTGGGAAGGTCATTTGTCAATCTGTTGTTTCATTGGTTAATCAATAAAGAAAACTGCTTGGCCTGATACGTCAGAAAATTAGGTAGGTGGAGTAGACAGAACAGAATGCTGGGAAGAAGGGAAGTTAGGCAGACGCCATGCTGCTCCTCTCCAGGGCAGATGTGATGAAGGTCCAGCCCAAGATGGACGTACACTAGAATCTTCCAGGTAAAACACCACCTCGTGGTGCTACACAGATTATTAGATATGGATTAATGCAAGATATGAGAGTTAGCCAGTAAGAGACTAGAGCTAATGGGCCAAGCAGTGTTTAAAAGAATACTATTTGTGTGTTGTTATTTCTGTGGCAAAGCTAATCATGCAGGAGCTGGGTGGGACGAAAAGCAGGCCTGCCCACATCTCCATCTACAACAAACAAATAATCATCACAGAGAATTCTAGACAAATTCCTCAATATGGATAGCATAAACTATCTTGTTCAGATTTCTGCATTTCTGTTCTGGACTAAAGTAATTTCCCTATATAATTGAACCAAGAATACCTGAGACTAATCTCCAGGAGTGTAACTTGGTTGAAAGCAAACCTTTAGTTGTCAAAAAATAGTGTATAGTGCTCTGTCATAGTGCATGAAACCTACTTCCATTTATTATCTTATGATATTATATCATCTGGTCAGATAGACTTGAGTTTACAATATAAAATGAATATTGCTTCACCAAGGAGTTGTATTTTAGGGGCTGGAAAAATTAAGTGTATGGGATGTCATCTTGTAGACACAGGAAGGCCTTTCTGATAGGAAAACTGGGATGTATGATAGTAGCTTATTGACCCCTTAGTGACTAGAAGAGGGGGGATTCATTGAAGAAAATTTTTGCCAATATTTTAAAGTTTGAATGTGGTTGGACCTCTATGAATATTAGAAAGATACGTAGAGGAGGGTTATAAGACTTAGTGTTAATAGTTGTTAAATATCTTGTGAAGGTAATGTCACATGTAAATTATTTAAAAACTGCATCAGAAGTCAATTTAATGTCTAGAGAAATTAGCCTAAATTTTTACAGTCTGTTTATAGAATATAAGGCAGATTAGAAATGAATCTAATTGAGCAAACAAAAGACTTACAAATCCTTTGTCAGAGGATGAATGCCCTACCAAGAAAATAATAGGGGAGTGTTTTCTTTTGTCTCCTAATCCCACAGCATTAATGTTCCATACTATACTAGCCTATTTGCCGTTGGTGATCACCTGAGTTCCCAAAAGTTCAGCCCACTCCAATTGTGTTAGATGCACCGCTAAAGGTAGTCTTCTTCATTCATTCTCAGACAAACTGAAAAACTTTTTTTCTTTTTAACTGACTTCATTATCCAGAATCAACTTCTTCTCAGTAAATGCATTCAAATTCCAGATTCTTATCTCTTATTTTCTTTGTATTTCCTATTTTTTCCCATTCTTTCACAATCAGATTATTTTACTGGGCAGATGTGATCATTTCATACTTTGTAACCACATTATAAAACAATAACAGCTTTGGAAAATACTATCTAGCCATAGAACCAGGCAAATACTTCTGCTCCCATGCTGAGGGGATCCGGAGAGGTGAGTAAGTGGACACATGGCCAGACAGTGCCATGGACTGAATCCAGACCACTCAAATTTCCTAAGCTTTTCAGACCATCCAGTGGCGTGAGTTCCCTGCTGCTGGCTTTCTTTAACCCATTCCAAACTGCTCCCCCCCCCAAGCCCACCTCTAATCTGCTAGGTCCTTGGATCCCACCCTTACTGCCAAGCCCACCTTTATGTCTGCGAAGACCTTAGAACCCAGCAAGAATTCCTCCTGCTCCCATGCTGGAGGGATCAGGAAGGGTAAGTGGCCACAGGGCCAGACAGTCCCAGGGTACTGAAACCAGGCCCCCTCCAATTCCCTAAGGTTTTCTGGCCATCCACCAGGGTGTGTTCCCAGCTGCTGGCTTTCTTTGCCCCATTCCAACCAGCTCCCCAAGCACACCTTTTCATATGCTAGATCTTTGGCTCCCCCAACACATACTGCCTCAGGGCTGATGAGTCTGGGGAGGCAGTGGGGAGTGTTCTTGCCCTGGGCCTTTTTTTGTACCATTCCACCCTGCCCCCCAACCTGCCTGCCATTTTGTCTGCAAAGTCCTTAGAACACAGCAAAAAACCCTGCTCCATGCTGAGGGGATCCAGAGAGGAGAGTAAGTGGCCACAGGGCAGGACAGTCACAGGGAAATGAACCCAGGCCTGCTTCAATTATCTAAACTTTTCTAGTCATCCAGAGGTGTGAGTTCTTTGTTACTGGCTTTTTTTTTACCCCATTCCACCCTGCCCCCAAGCCTGCCTTTTTGTTTGTGAGGTCCTTAGTACCCTGCAAGAAACCCTGCTACCTTGCTGAAGGGATCCTGAGAAGTGAGTAAATGGCCAGACAGTCCCAGGAAACTGAGCAGAGGCCCCCTCCAGTTCCCTAAGTTTTTCTGGCCATCCAGTGGGGTGAGTTCACTGCTGTTGGCTTTCTTTACCCCATTCCACGCTGCACTCAAGCCCTCCTTTTCATCTGCAAGGTCCTTGGATCCCCCAACACAGCCTATCTTAGGACTCAGGGTTCTGGAGGCTCTCAGGAGTGTTACTGCCCCTGGGGCTTGTTTGTACAATTCCACCCTACACCAAAGTCTGCGAGGTCCTTAGAACTGGGCAAGAAACCCTACTCTCATGTTGAGGTGATCTGGAGAAGTAAGTCACCACATGGCCAGATAGTCCCATCCAATTCCCTAAGCTTTTCTAACCACCCCGTGGGGTGAGTTCCCTGCTGCTGGCTTTCTTTATCCCATTCCACCCTGCCCCCAAGCACTCCTTTTCCTCTGCAAGGTCCTTGGATCCCCCAACACCCTGCTTCAGTTGGAGGGGATCTGAGAGCCTGCTCCAGTGATGAGGGGAGCTAAGAGAGGGCAAACCAAGAAAAACTCCCAAGTGCACAGTCAGCCACAGCGAAGATTGGACCAAGACGCCAAGACTCTGGTGGCCTCATTTAAAGGAAGTGATGGGGAAGCACCAATGCAAGAATTCCTCTAACATACTGAAAAGCAACATGATAAAACCAGAATCCAGCGAACATACAACAGGAAGACTTGAACACTCTAATACAGAAGAAGTAGAAGAAACCAACTTTACAAGTAACCTTATGAAAATGATGGAGACCCTTAAACAGGAAGTAAAAAAACTCCCTTAAAATGGAAGAGAAGCAAAGCGACTCCAAGAATACATCAAAAAATAATCCATTATGATCAAGTAAGCTTCATCCCAGAGAGGCAGGGCTGGTTCAATATACGAAAATGTATCAATGTAATCCATCATATAAATAAAATGAAAGAAAAAAAATATGATCATTTCATTAGATGCTGAAAGAGCATTTGACAAAATTCAACACCCCTTTATGATAAAGGTCTTGGAGAGGTTAGGGATACAAGGATCATATCTAAATATAATAAAAGCAATATACAGCAAACCAATGGCTAATATCAAATTAAATGGAGAGAAACTCAAAGCCATCCCACTAAAATCACAAGACAAGGCTGTCTACTCTCACCATATCTCTTCAATATAGTGCTTGAAGTTCTAGCAATAGCAATAAGACAACATAAAGAGATCAAGGGGATTCGAATTGGGAAGGAAGAAGTCAAACTTTCATTATTTGCAGATGATACGATTGTCTACATAAGCGACCCCAAAAACTCTTCCAAACAACTCCTACAGCTGATAAATACCTTCACTGATGTGACAGGATACAAGATCAACTCAAAAAAATATCAGTAGCCCTTCTATACACAAAGGATAGAGAAGCAGAGAGGGAAATCAGAGAAGCATCACCTTTCACGATAGCCACAAATAGCATAAAGTATCTTTGGGTTACACTAACTAAAGAAATGAAAGATCTATTTGACAAGAACTTTAAGTCTTTGAAGAAAGAAATTGAAGAGGATACCAGAAAATGGAAGGATCTCCCATGCTCTTGGATGGGTAGGATCAACACAGTAAAAATGGCAGTTCTACCAAAGGCAATCCATAAATTCAACGTAACCCCTATCAAAATCCCAATAAAATTCTTCACGAACAATAATCAACTTTATATGGAAAAACAAAAAACCCACAATAGCCAAAAACAATCCTATACAATAAAGGAACTTCCGAGGGCATTACCATCCTTGACTTCACACTCTATTACAGAGCTACAGTATTGAAACAGCTTGGTGTTGGCATAAAAACAGAGACGTTGACCAATGGAATCAAATAGAAGACCTGGATATTAACCCACAAACCTATGAACACCTGATTTTTGACAAAGGAGTTAAAAGTATACAATGCAAGAAAGAAAGCATCTTCAACAAATGGTGCTGGCATAACTGGATGTCAATCTGAAGAAGAATGAAAACAGATCCATATCTATCACCATGCACAAAACTCGTCCAAATGGATCAAAGACCTCAATATTAATCTTACCATACTGAACCTGATAGAAGAGAACCTGGGAAGTAGACTACAACACATGGGCATAGGAGACCACTTCCTACGTATAACCCCAGTAGCACAGACATTAAGGGCCTCATTGAATAAATGGGACCTCCTGAAACTGAGAAGCTTCTGTAAAGCAAAGGACATTGTCATTAAGAAAAAAAAAAGGCATCCTACTGAATGGGAGAAGATCTTCACCAACCCCGCAACAGACAAAGGTCTGATCTCCAAAATATATAAAGAACTCAAGAAACTGGACATGAAAATTCTAATTAACCCAATTTAAAAAATGGGGTAATGAACGGAAAAGAGAATTCTCATCAGATGAAGTTCAAATGGCCAAAAGACACTTAAGGTCATGCTCAACCTCCTTAGCGATCAGGGAAATGCAAATCAAAAGAACTTTGAGATACCATCATATATCTGTCAGAATGGCTAAAATCAAAAACACCAATGATATAGCCTTTGCTGGAGAGGATGTGGAGTAAGGGGTACACTCATCCATTGCTGGTGGGAATGCAAATTTGTGCAACCACTTTGGAAGTCAGTGTGGTGGTTTCTCAGGAAATTCGGGATCAACCTACCCCAGGATGCAGCAATACCACACTTGGGAATATACCCAAGAGATGCCCTAGCATACTACAAAAGCATTTGTTCAACTATGTTCATAGCAGCATTATTTGTAATAACCAGAACCTGGAAACAACCTAGATGCCCTTCAATGGAAGAATGGATAAAGAAAATGTGGAATATATATGCATTAGAGTACTACTCAGTGGTAAAAAACCAATGATATCTTGAATTTTGCATGCAAATGGATGGAAATAGAAAACACTATCCTGAGTGAGGTAACCCAGACCCAAAAAGATGAATATGGTATGTAGTCACTCATAAGTGGATTCTAGCCATAAATAAAGAGGACATTGATCCTATAAATCTTGATCTTAGAGAAGCTAAATAAGAAGGTGAACCCAATAAAAAATATATAGTTATCCTTCTGGATATTAGAAGTAGACAAGATGGTCAGGCAAAAATTGGGAACTTGGGGGTGGGGTGGGGGTAAGGGGAGATGGGGAGAGAAAAGTGAGAAGGGGAGGATGGGGAGATCTTGGGGGAATGGGAGGATTGGGATATAGGATGGGTAGATATGGGAGCAGGGAAGTATATATCTTAATTAAGGGAGCTATTTTAGGCTTGGCAAGAGACTTGACTCTAGAGGGGTTCCCAGGTATCCAAGGAGATGTCCCTAGCTAGTTCCTTGAGCAGCTGACAAGAGGGAGCCTGAAATGGCCTTATCCTATTGCCATACTGATGAATATCTTACATATCACCATAGAACCTTCATCTGGCGATGGTTGGAGATAGAGATGGAGACCCACATTGGAACACTGAACTGAGCTCCCAAGGTCCCAATGAGGAGCAGAAGGAGGGAGAACATGAGCAAGGAAGTCAGGACTGCGAGGGGTGCACCCACCCACTGAGAAGTTGGGGCTGATCTAATGGGAGCTCACCAAGGCCAGCTGAACTGGGACTGATGGAGCATGTGATCAACCCGGACTCTCTGAATGTGGCTGATGGTGGAGGCTGACTGAGAAGCCAAGGACAGTGGCACTGGGTTTTATCCTACTGCATGTACTGGCTTTGTGGGAGCCTAGTCTGTTTGGATGCTCACTTTCCTAGACCTGGATGGAGCGGGGAGGACCTTGGACTTCCCACAGGGCAGGATACCCTGACTGCTCTTTGGACTGGAGAGGGAGGGGTAGTGGAATTGGGGGATGGGGGAGAGAAATGGGAGGAGGGGAGGAGGTGGAAATTTTTAATAATAATAATAATAATAATAATAATAATAATAATACACAAAAAAAGAGCAGAAGGAGGGAGAATATGAGCAAGGAAGTCAGGACCTCGTGGGGTTGGTCCACCCACTAAGACTGATTTGACTTTACACATAGTTTGTTATTGGTTACATCACCCTAGCTCAATTTAAATGTCTAAATACTGCTGTTTATTTAGAATCCTGCCTCATATTACCCCAAGAATAGACAGCAACAATCTATCACATAATATCTAGTAGGCATAAACAACAAGGCATAGAATTGCTGACTATCATTTAAAGCTATTCATTATGCATATGATTTGTCTTTGAGTGTGTATCTTGAGTAACATCCAATTTTCCTGCAGATCCATATTTAGCCCATCTACCCAAACATATGTGAGCCTTAAATGATGGTTCTTTTTGAACACTATGAATAATATCTCTTTTGGCCCACTTTCTTGTTGGACCTAACCAGTGAGATGAACTTACTGAAGATCAGAAGGCTGGAGCATGAAAGACCAGGCTACAGATTTGCTGTAGCCTTATTTCTCCACACAGGGTCAAGGTTCCATCTGGATTCTGGAAAACATATTTATCATCTTTACTATTTTAGGATCTAAAGTATTGTGGGGTTAATTTGAAATATTAACTTTAACTTGGTTATTATTTATTCTTTTATTTTAACTAAACAAATAGCTTAAGAAAATGGCCTTTATAAAATTATCTTTCCATTTTCATATTCTATATTTTCTATGGTCAATAGAATGACTCTCTTGGACAGTGTCTTATTTAATTATTTCAAGAAAGAAGGAGTTGACATAAAACTCTCATGACAAATTTTTCTTTAGTTTGGTGGTTGTTATGTAACTTTTATCTGTAATGGATAATTCTTTTTATGGAAAAGATCCTTTAGTCAGTTTGAAGTATAATATGTATCCCTTTCATCTGCTTTCATCTGGGCATTCATCAGAGAGGGATATTTCATAAGAATGTTATATCAGTAATCATGAACTAACACCTTTTGGAATTTAGAACAAAATATCATTTTTTTCAGCTTGCTGGGCTTAGCCAATTGACTGTCTTCCATGCATCATTTTAGTAATCTAGGGATCTTGTGATTTCATGACCATGGCCTAGATTTTTTCTGTATTATCCTCCTAGCAGGTGAATTGGCCATGGATATTTCATTCACTCACTCCATAAGGGACAATACTTCCAATCACATTTCAGGGGCAAAGTTCAGTCATATGACTCTTTCAAATTTCAAGGGGTTTAAGGCAAGGAGTTTTTCCCATACGTACAGGAAATGAGATTTGCTAAACATATGTCCTAAAAAATGCAATTATAAAGTTGGCTTTTATTTTAAAGTATTATCCAATACAACACATGTTTACTCCCCCAAAAGTTGTTGTATCCTTGATCTTTCATTTGTCTCATATGAGTATATATATATATATATATATATGTATATATATATGAGCAATATCTTTGTTGTGCTTATATTACTCTCTTGGCATGCCCCCAGGCAGAGTTAGGGCTGTCTGCTACTATTAAGATTGTTGTCCTTGTAGAATATTTAGCACACTCCTCTTCACTAAACCATAAGAATAGAACAGTTCCTTAGATCAGGTAATCATCAGAAAGTATGGCCTTGACATCATAACATAAAATATATGTAAGAAATTACTGTGTGAACATGACTAGTGTATTTCAAGTAGTGTTGTTTTTAGGTTATTGTTTATCACATTCCACAGCATCTTTATGAGAGTCTGTAGATAAATTCTTTTCTTGATAGCAGGGAATGCCTTTTCTGAATAGCTTTAAACAATCTCAAGGACAATCAAATTGTGTAGAATGGTATGCTTCTCTTTCTGTAGGCTGTTAGTTTGTTAGGAACAAAAAATATTTTTTTTATTTCTAGAAGGATGGTCTGCTTCACAATATGCACCTGACTTCTTCTTGTTTCATCTTTATTTTTTGCAACATTTTTTCTGATCTTGTCATAGTTGCATTTCCATTTTTCTTGCTATATTGTTTGCATGTTTATATGGTGCTTTACAAAATAGTGTTTAAGTAAATATAAAGCAATTTGTTCTTTCTTAAAATAAAAATTTCTCACAAGCTAGTGTGATTTCAGCTTCTTGAAGATATCCATATGCAGGAAAAATTTAGTTATTTACACATAAAATTACAAGATAGATTTCCGAGGTATGAATTTTTAAATCCAAAGTAAAGAAAGTCACTGTAAATATTAAGTATTTTACACTAAGCTTTTAGAAATAACAACTCTAGTTTTGCCCCAGTTTCTAGCATAATGTGATAAAATATACCCATCATTAAAGAAAATGCATTTCCTAGAGTTTCTACAGCACTGGGTTTGCATGCCCACTCTTGTTCCTCAATTCCGTTCACCTTTCTCTACACTCTCTTCCTATACCCTCACAGCTGATCCCTACTCTTTCCATTCCTACCCACTTTCAGTCCACCCACGAAATCGATTCTAGTTCCCCTTCCCACGTACTACCTATAGCACTCCTTGTTATTTAGCTCTTCTATGGATGTGGACTGTAGCATAATTATTGTTTATTTAACCCTTAATATCCACTTGTAACAAGGGTGACACTGGCAAGGACTCCTAGTAATGGAGGATATGGAGCCTGACATCTTCTGTAACCAGACAAGGCTTCCAGTAGTGGGACTGGTACACCAACCCAGAATCACAGAGACTGAAACAATAAACACAGACCCCGCATGGGTCTAAACTAGGTCCTCTGAATGTTTGTTATAGTTCTTTAGCCTGGTTTTTTTTTGTGGGACTCTTAACAGTGTGAGTGGGGGGTATCCATGACTCTTTTGCCTATGCTTGGCATCTTTTACCTCCTACTGAATTGCCTTGTCCTGCCCTGACATTAGAATTTGTGCCCAGTCTTATTGCAACCTGTTATGCCATGTTTGGTTGCTATCCCTGGGATGTCTGCTCTCTTCTGAAAGGAAACAAAGGAGCAGTGAATCTGGTAAGAGGGTAGGTGTGGGGGACTGGGAAGAGTAGATGGGTGGGAAGTTGTGTTTGAAGTGTATCATATTTGAGAAGAATAAGAAAAATAAAATGAGAATCTTACAAAATATATGAAAGGCCATTCTCATTTCAGGTTTAGAATGATTTTAGTGGTGCATCATCACACTCAGGTGCTGAAAATTTGAAGCATTAACAGCAATCAGCTGTTATATGGTCCAAGTCTGACCAGATACTTGAGTTCATCTGGCGCCTAAACCTCTAATTTGCCTGGGGCAAATGTTCCTAGAAGTCATGAATATTAACTCATTGAGAAATGTCTGGTTTTCTTTGTTGTAAGTGTTCTGATAAGAATAAAAGTTATAAATACCTGTATAAACATCTATGTATATGTCTATCATCGACTTCTAACTAGTCACTCATCATTTCTTCTACAGATATCCAACTTTTGCTTAATATTGTTTTTTCTTGTTCTTACAAGTTCATACACCCACACCCCAACATATGTCACTTATTGGTAACATTATCTTCTGATTATACCAAAATCACTTTCATTTTCAGTCTGGTTGCCTTGTCAGATTTATTTATTTCTTTTCTTTCAATTCATGGGCTTTTTTAATGTCTTCTTTCCTAGGCATCAGAGAATGACTGCATATGGTCAGACTTCTATCTCCACCCCCATACATTCCCTCTGTTCTTTGGTGTGCTTCCTGCTAAACTAAAGGGGCTATTACTGAAATAGTGTTTTCAAAGACAAGTTGATGCATAGGCATGGTAGATTGTATGAAAGGAAGAGTGATGGTGTCTCTGTTCTTACTTGATTTTTTTTAAAGGGAATGTCTTATTTGCTACTAGCTTGTCTGTAGTGGGAAAATGTAGTCTATGTGTATAACTTAGAAGAGGTTGTTAACATTGCTTCATCTTACCATGGAAACAGACCAATTAAAAGAACCCATGCTCCTTCTCCACAAAGCAGTTGCTTTTGTTAGTCTTGTGACCTCTTCTACCCCTGCTAGGCTTTTCAACTCAACACGAACAATTTACATTCACAATAATCGTCTAATTTTTGGCTTTCAGAGAAATGTTATGGCCATCAGAAAGTGAAAAACATACACTTTCGTTAGATTTAGTGTCTTAGGGAAGTGGTTAAATTCTTTAATTATTATCCCCAAACGAGTCAGTTGTGTTCTTATCACCTCTGGTTAATCTGCTGACCTATGCACATGGCAGCCTGGGGGCTCCTGGTAATAAAGCTCTTTACATGTGGCTGCATTCATGAGGAAAGTGAGAGAAATTGCTCCCAGAGTCCTGGAGATTCTTGGTATGACAAAGTACTCAGGTACTCAATCTAATGAAATGCTATATTGGCTCAGCTCATTTTGAATTCTAGCTATAGTTTTACCTACAGATTCACTGACAAATCATTTATGTGCTGGAAATTTTCTTACATAAATGGATGAGATCCTCCCCTCACAGAACTCACAGCTTTAGTTCTTGTAAGAATCATCTAAGAAGTTTTAATGTGGAATGAAATCTAATCTGAATTGTATCCCTAACAATTCTCATTATAGAATTTCTCTTATAGAAGAGAAAGTGGGAAATACACTTGAACACATTGGCACAGGAGATCATTTCCTAAATATAACCCCAGCAGCACAGACACTGAGAGAAACAATTAATAAATGGGACCTCCTGAAACTGAAAAGCTTCTGTAAAGCAAAGGATATGGTCAACAAGACAAAATGACAGCCTACAGAATGGGAAAAGATCTTCACTAACCCCACATCAGATAGAGGGCTGATCTCCAAAATATATAAGAACTCAAGAAATTGGTCACCAAAAGAAAACATAATCCAATAAAAAATGGAGTACAGACTTAAACACAGAACTCTCAACAGAGGAATCTAAAATGGCTGAAAGACACTTAAGGAAGTTTTCAACATCTTTAGTCATCAGAGAAATGCAAATCAAAACAACTCTGAGATTTCATCTTAAACCTGTAAGAATGGCCAAGATCAAAAACACTGATGACAACTTATGCTGGAGAGGTTTTTGGGAAAAGGGAACACTTCATTGCTGGTGGAAATGCAAGCTGGTACAAACTCTTTGGATGTCAGTGTGGCGATTTCCCCAAAAATTAGGAAACAACCTTCCTCAAGACCCAGTAATACCAATTTTGAGTATATATCCAATGGATGCTCAATCGTGCCACAAGGTCATGGGCTCAACTTTGTTCATAGCAGCATTGTTTGTCATAGCCAGAACCTGTAAACAACCTAAATGCCCCTCGACTGAAGAATAGATAAGGAAAATGTGATACCTTTACACAATGGAGTACTACACAGCAGGAAAAAATGACATCTTGAATTTTGCAGGAAAATGAATGGAGCTGGAAAACATTATTTTGAGTGAAATAACCCATACACAGAAAGACAATGATCACATGTACTCACTCATAGTTGGTTTTTAAACATAAAGCAAAGAAAACCAGCTTACAAACCACAATCCCAGAGAACTTAGACAACAATGAGGTCATTAAGAGAGACTTACATAGATCTAATCTACATGGGAAGTAGTAAGTAGAAAAAAACAAGATCTCCTGAGTAAATTGGGAACATGGGGACCTTGGGGGAGGGCTTAAGGAGGGAGGGGAGAGGCAGGGAGGGGAGGAGAGAAAAATGTAGAGCTCAATAAAAATCAATAGAAAAGACAAAAAATGAAATCTGAATTGCATCCCTAGCAATTCTCATCTAATTTGTCAAAATGTGCAACAAATATTATTTTTTAAATTTCTGTAGGTGATTTTATTGGTCAGCCAAGGTTGATCTCATTTACCTTAGGAGAATATTTCTAAAGTTATCCTAGACCAGAAACAGGATTAACATCACCTAGACATTTATCAGATTTTAGCTTGGTTTCTATTAGTTTCCAAAATCAACAGCTCTAACGATGGAAGCTCAACTAACTTAGATTCATAGGGCTGCAGATTGACTGTTCTCCTCTCCTCTCCTCTCCTCTCCTCTCCTCTCCTCTCCTCTCCTCTCCTCTCCTCTCCTCCCCTCTCCTCTTCTGTCCTTTCCTTTTTTCTTTTTTTCTTCCTCCCTCCTTCCCTCCCCCACCTCTCTTTCTTTTTCTTTTTTTTTTCTGCAAAGGGCTAGACAATAAATACTTCAAGTATTGTAGATATTCGTTCCCTGCTGCAGTGACTCAGTTTCTCTGTTGTAGCATGAAAGCAGTTACAGACAATACATAAATGATAGTGTGACTATGCTTCAATAAAGTGTATTTGTATAACAGGAGCTGTGCTGGATTTGGCCATTGAACAGTCATTTGTTGATCCCTAGTCTGGGTGATTCTAATAGACAATGAAAGTTGAGGACTACTAGTTCAGAAAGAATTACAAATGAATAGTCAGGAAAACACTATTAGGTATAATAAATTATTTGCTAGGGAAGGAAAGAATGTCAAGAAATGACATTAGAATACACCTCATCTAGATTTAGTGGGAGAAAAATGACTGTAACAGAAAGTGTCAGCTAGTAAGAAATAAAAAGTCTAGAAGAGAACATTCTTGGCAGAAGGAGCTGTCATGGCAATTTCCCTGAATATGCATCCCCTGTTCCACTTAGACCTGCCTCTTTGCTGACTGACTCAACTGCCAAGAACAGCATGCCTTCCATGACTTTGTTTATGCTGCTTCTCCCTTTGAAAGTACCTTTTCTCTTTCTCCCAAACTTTTAATTCTACCTGTTCCTCAAATCCCAGTTCAGATTCCAAATGGAATTTAGTATTCTCTTCCCATTACTATTCACGTGTGGTATCAATGCTTCGGAGATTTCAGATGCTTATGAGAAGGCAGGTGCTCAGGGTTTAGATTAATGAACCACATAGATGCTACAGATTTACAGGTCATTAGAAGGAGGCAATGCCTCTAGCTACAGTTTGTGTATATTTCAAGTCTTCAAACCTATATAAGTAAATAGCGAATACACTATATGATTTATAATTATAACTTGGCGCAAGAAAGTATTCCAGGGAAGAAAATTTGTGTTGAACAAGAATGTTAGACACATAGGAAGTAGCTATACTCTTTTAGTAATTTTCCTGGTTATTATAGAATTTCAACTTGACAAGTTTTAAAATCATCTAGGAAACAAGATGGTGGCATGCCTGTGGGATACGATCTTGATTACATTAATGAGGGTAGGAAGATGCACCTTAAAGGTGACCGGAACTCTTCCCTGGGCTTGGAGGGAGCATTCCTGATGGCAGACATGATGTAAGCAGCAGCCTTATACTTTTAGCTCCAAGGTGTCTCTGTCAGGATGTTTGTTTGGTCCTTTTCCTCTCACCAATCTGATGAGGTGTATTCTAATGTCATTCCTTGACATTCTTTCCTTCCTAGCAAACTCTCAAACTGAGTGTCAAAACTTTCTTCTTCAAGTTCTTTGTGTTAGTTACTTTACCACAGCAATGTGAAAAATAAATAAGAGAAAAGTGATCCAGAAAACTGATGCCATTGCTTTACTGATTATTTGAGTGTGTAGTAAGGTTGGAGTTTGGTGATTTGGGCTAGAAAAGTCACAGCATGCTCCAAGCAAAATTTAATGCACCTTTTTGGTAGGAGCAATGAGCAAAAATGTAAATAGTAGAAGCCTTGTTAATGCTATTTTAGAAGGGAACAAAGGCTCTATATGGGACTGACTGGGCTTGGGGTCACTCAAGGGTAAGTCTATTCAAGAATCTGAATTCATTTTATTCAGGTCCCGAGAACTTGAACAAAATTGATTTTATATATTTTATATTATTTTTCCTACAAATATGTTGGTTGCACACTTTCTTCTCATCTAGTTCCTCCAAGATCACCTTTGTACCTACTCAGCATCATACTCCCTCCCTCTGATAAAAACAAAACCCAAGAAAATGAAAATCAAACAAACAATAAAACAATAGGGATTACTTTGTTTTCTGGAGCACATTTTAAGGCAGAAAAGTATTCAGGCTGTTACGTGGCTACTGTTTACTCTATTTATCCCAGTCTACAGTCCAAAGGACCAAAAATTTGGGGAGAAAAGTGGGAAGCTTAACCCTAAAATTGGGTCGGCACCCTTCACTGATCTCGAGTCCTAGACTGCATAAAGAACAATAGCTGAATACGAACATGTATCACTCTCTTCTTCTCCACTACAGATGCAATCTGAGAACCAACTTCAGGCTGCTGCTCTCTTGACTTTCTTGCCATGGTGTTCTGTGCTGTGCCTTGATAAAGTTTTTTTGTCAGGCATTTTATTATCACAACAGAAAAAGGAACTAAGACAAGTGTTATTAAGTTTTCCTTACTAAGGACAAACAGACTGCTGATATCCAAATTGCCTCTTTATCCTTTATAAAATGTTAGCATTCATGTACTTGGGGTGAATTGTCCTTAGCTTTCATTAGAGATAGTGAATTGATATTTTCAGTAAGTAGCCTTGCTGACCAAATGACCTCCAAATTGATAACCATTCTAGTAATTTTCAAATCAATATATCTATACCTGACTATCTGACTCTTAAGGACTTGGTGACTTAGATTAAACAAAATCAGGTGAGAAATTTCACTTGTAGAATTGTCTTAATGAGATTTAAATTAGTTTAAATGTACTGTATACACCACAGAATTGTGTATTTGTGTACATGTGTGCACACAGGAGACACAGAGATAGGGGCAGGGAGAGAGGAAAGGAGAGAGAGAAAAAGAGAGACAGAGAGAGTGATATGTGTAACAGTTTCCTCCTAATCGAAACATTTTCTTCAGGAGTGATGTGGCAGGCTCATGAGGCTCCACATATAAACAAACTTCATGGGTCTGAGAAAGCTGCAACCTGAAAGATTCACAATGTCCTTCCACTCAGTTATAGAAGCAGTAACGATTGCTGGAGTGGACTTTTTGGTGATGTAGCTGCCTTTGAATCATCTGTCCTCCTGTAAACAACCTCTCACACATACTTCTTTTAGTAATCCTAACAAAAACTAATAGATTCACAAACTTAGACTTCGTTGTGACTACTCCCTTGGTCTGTCATGGGAGAGTGAGTAGACATGTGTGTTTCATCTCCCCAGAAAAGTTTCTCAAACAAGAAAGAGAGAAAAATAAAAGTGTGTTTTGGTGGGGAGGGATATGAACATAATATATGGCATAGGAAAATTGTCAGAACAGTGGACAAGAGACTATGTCATGAATAGATTTATATATGCTAAGTTTGGGTTTTCACTTTAACTCATTTATTTTAAGACAGAGGAATGTCATAATTCAGTTGTAACTCTGCAAATATTTTGAAAGTTAATGTGGGAGAATAGATTTGAAGGAGTTAATTCTGGAAAAGGAGTACAAAACAATGACTAAAGTACTGTACATCACAGTAGAGTGAATTCCATTAGCATATATTATATTGAGGTGCCTTGGCAACATATCTCACTTTCCTTTCACTATCCTGAAGCTTCCTATATCAAATTATCAATTAGAGTTCTGTATTTACAGCTCAGTCCTTCTTGAATTCACACCTCATCTAATGAACTAAAAATTAATTCTGAGTAATCATAGAGTTATATACAATCAGAAAATTGTAGAAAGAGTAAGATAAGAAGAAACTTAAGAGAAATAATCTAATCAAGTTTCCATTTTATAATGAGAAACCTGAGTCTCAGAAAAGAGAATGAGTTGTCTAGTGTAATATGTTACAGTGTCAAGCTGGAGTATAAAAATGTTCTTTTGTGGACTTGAGAAACGTTTCCGTGGTTAAGAGCACTGTATACTCTACCAGAGGACCAAAGTTTGGCTTCTCACTCTCACATGACAGCCACAACCACCTTTAACTCTACTTCCATGAGCTATGTTACCTTTCCATCTTCTAACCTCTGTAGGCACTAGGCATGTGATACACAGATATGTATACAAGGAAAACACACATACACATAAAAAACATAAAAAGCTATTCTTTCTCTAGATGACTTTTTAAAAAAATTATCACTACTATATTTTCTGTGTGTATGCATACCAAAAGATACATTGAGATAACTCAAAATACAGTATCACACAAAAAATATGGCTAACCATCTCATATTGATACCTGGCTACAAATATGCCCAGAAATGTTTAGAAAGATATGCAGGCACTGCATGACCCAGTCACATTGATACCTAGAAGAAAGTATTCTACATCATACTTAACAAAAATACTTATATCTCCAAACATACATCTGAAATGTTTAAACATTCCATTGACATTAACATAGAAATGGTTAAATTTGAGCCTGTTTGGGTGCTGGGACTGAATCGTGAGGGCAACTGGGTGGGCAGTAGCTCCTTTGTCTCCATAGCCTGCCTGCAGCAAGCAAGATAGGCCCTTTGTTTACGAGCTACTCAAGCAGCACGGAGATCTCATCTCGGCACCAGGAGAGCCATCACTGGGGTGAGTGAGTTTCTGATCCACGGCAGCACCCCGGGACACGGAACTCAGACGTTCCTCATCCCCCCCATACTTCCTGGTCTTCCTGTAGGGGCTATACTCCTCGGATACTGTCTCTCTCTTACTAGCTCACCCAGCTTGCATCCAGAACCCCCCTTCACCTCCCTACCCACTTCAGGCACATAACATCACCCAGCTCAGCCTGTTTGGGCACTGGGACCGAATCGTGAGGGCAACTGGGCAGGCGGTAGTTCCTTTGTCTCAATAGCCTGCCTGCAGCAAGCAAGGTAGGCCCTTTGTTTACGAGCTACCCAACCAGCACGGAGATCTGATCTAGGCACCAGAGAGCCATTACTGGGAAGGTACATCAGTGAGCAAGGAGACCTGATCTCGGCACCGGGAGAGCCATCACTGGGGAGAGCCAGCACTGGGAAGGTACATCAGTAGGCAAGGAGACCTGATCCAGTAAAAGAAGATCCATAAGGGAGCATTTGGAAGAAGAGATGGGCAGACGTCAATGCAGGAATTCACCCAACATGCTGAAAAGCAACATGAAACCACCAGAAACCAGCAACCTCACAACAGGAGGACAT
Source organism: Microtus ochrogaster (assembly GCF_000317375.1). Lineage (NCBI taxonomy): Eukaryota > Metazoa > Chordata > Mammalia > Rodentia > Cricetidae > Microtus > Microtus ochrogaster. The sequence goes on along the minus strand of NC_022026.1, from coordinate 37,103,517 downwards.
GAACACCTTAATCAAGAAGAAGTAGAAAAAATTGACTTTATGAAAGAGGCCCTTAAACAGCATGTAAAAAACGCCCTTATAGAAATGGATGAGAAGTATAACAGAAAGTTTGAAGAATTGAGTAAATCAGTGAATGATATCCTAGGAAACCAAGGAAAAACAATCAAACAGATAATGAAAACAGTTCAAGACTTGAAAACTGAAATGGAAGGAAAGAAGAAAACACAAACAGAGGGCCGGCTGGACAGGAAAAATCTAGATAAATGAATAGAGACTACAGAAACAAGCATAACGAATTGAATACAAGAGATAGAAGAAAGAGTCTCAGATTCTGAAGATACCATAGAGCAAATGAATGCACCGATCAAAGAAAACAGCAAATCCAACAAACTCTCATCACAAAACATTCAGGAAATCTGGGACACAATAAAAAGACAACCCCCCCCTTCAAAAAAAAGATCAAACCCAAGAATAATAGGAGTAGAAGAAGGAGAAGTGCAGCTCAAAGGTCCAGAAAATATATTTAATAAAATTATAGAAGAAAACTTTCCCAACCTAAA
>NC_022026.1:37096674-37097752 GCF_000317375.1 Microtus ochrogaster | reverse complement strand
AGGGGGAGAGGAGTGAGAGGAGGGGGAGAGAAATGGGAGGCTGGGAGGAGGCGGAAATTTTTTCTTTCAATGAAAAAATAAATAAATAAATAAATTATTCAGGGACAAGAAAAAAAAAGAAATGCTTAAATTCCAACTCGACGGCTCTCATATTTAATACAAACTGAATCAACAAAATATTCCTCCTTGAGAACTTTTAAAGGGTTATACTTTCTATTATTCACTCAATAAATTGGGCTAATTTTCTCATAAAATGGGAAGAATTGTTTCATGAGCTCAGATTGCACTAAACACTATCTAGTCTCTTCTTTTAACATGACTCATTAATCAGACAAAGGAGATATTTTGTAGTATATGGGAATCTTTCTATATAGTACATAAATTTAAAAAGATTATCGGATACTAGAGAGATTATGATTTACAAAGAAATGCCCCTTGACTGAAAATAAATATTTTTTTAATAATTACATCAAAATAAATACAAAACATCAGATTTACCTCATATAAATAGGCAATTCCAAAGACTTAGAAGCAACTTATCTATATTCATTCAAGTTATTTTCAGATGTATGTTTGGAGATATAAGTATCTTTGTTAAGTTTGATGTAGAATACTTTCTTCTATGTATCAGTGTGACTGGGTCATGCAGTGCCTGCATATCTTTCTAAACATTACTTCTGGGCATATTTGAGGCCAGGTATCAATATGAGATGGTTAGCAATTAAATTTGCAGATTGATCAGATCAGTGCCCCATTTTCTAATTGGGTTAATTAGCGTTTTAAAGTCTAGTTTCTTGAGTTCTTTATATATTTTGGAGATCAGACCTTTGTCGGTTGCGGGGTTGGTGAAGATCTTCTCCCAGTCAATAGGTTGCCTTTTTGTCTTAGTGACAGTGTCCTTTGCTTTACAGAAGCTTCTCAGTTTTAGTAGGTCCCATTTATTCAATATTGCCCTTAGTGACTGTGCTGCTGGGGTTATGCGTAGGAAGTGGTCTTCTGTGCCAGTTGAGCCTATAATTCGTGATCCTAGAGAAGCTAAACAAGAAGGTGAACCCAAAGAAAAACATCCAGTGTGGGT
>NC_022026.1:37093438-37095140 GCF_000317375.1 Microtus ochrogaster | reverse complement strand
CAGCACCATTTGTTGAAGATGCTTTCTTTCTTCCATTGTATACTTTTAGCTCCTTTATCGAAAATGAGGTGATCATAGGTTTGTGGGTTAAAATTCGGGTCTTCTATACGATTCCATTGATCGACTTCTCTGTTTTTATGCCAGTACATTGAGTAAGAGATTTCCTTCCTTTAGGTATTTTAACATCACCCAATCCAGTTAATGTTCAGAATAGAACAAAAAGTGGCAGATGAAAGAGGAATTTGTCTTATATATTTGTCACTTGATTTGGAACATCAGCCTTTTCCTTCTCTTGGACTAACACTTTCACGATTCTTTTAATTTGGTCCTCATCGTGTCTTCAGACTTGGACCATTAATCATTGGTTCTCAAGCTTTAAGGTTTGGGTTAGAACTAGATCTCTAATGTTCCTGGATCCCCAGTTTATAGAAGACAGCTTATAGGATTTCTAAACCTCCATAATTACATGACCCAGGCCCTTATCAATCATGCTTCTTTCTCCCCTTTCTCTTTCCTTTCCTTGCATTCCTCCTTTCCTTTCTTTCTTTCTTTCTTTCTTTCTTTCTTTCTTTCTTTCTTTCTTTCTTTCTTTCTTTCATTCTTTCTTCTCTCTTTTTATTCTATTATATATCTCTCTGGCTATCTATCTATATATGCATATATATTCTTATCAATTCTACTTTTGTGAAAACTATGATAATAAAACAGATAATTTGTCAAAATCAACATTTTGAGGTGATAATTTGTATTCATGGTGATATGTATAAAAGAGGTAATTATGGAAAGAATAAATAAAATTAAGGCATTTGTGAAGCATTTCTGTATGGAATACATGTTTTCCATTTTCATACATGAAAAATACAATATTTTTCTTTCCTGGTAATATGTCTACTCCTATGGGAAAATTTTAGAATATCTGAATTACGTGGATACTAATTCTGGAGAAGTAATATATTCGTTTATATTTATTATTTTGCTTCTAAGGTTTAGTTTTTTTTTTAACTTTTTTTAAGATTTATTTATTAATTATGTATACAGCATTTTCCCTACATATATGCTGTAGACCAGAAGAGGGCACCAGATCTCATTACAGATGTTTGTGAGCCACCATGTGGTTGCTGGGAATTGAACTCAGGACCTCTGGAAGAGCAGTCTGTGCTCTTAACCTCTGAGCTATCTTTCCAGCCCTCAAGTTTTAGTTTTAAAAGAATGTTTTCATGAGAAAATATTAGTGATTCTAAAGTATATGAAGAATATTGAAAATGGGTATAAAGTTGGAGTATTAACACTAATGGAATTTGTACTGTGTGATATATTACTGAATAATTTTAGGATGAAATATGAGATGTCAAATATAGAAGTTAGTTTCATACTTAAATATATCAGGTGTTTTCCTTTATATGTTGTGCCGTTTTCTAAATTTGTTGTGTGAAGGAGTTACTCTAGTCCTATATGAAGCCCTCATGATTCCATTATACTAGCTGTGAGGTTTTCAAACTTGTGACAAGGGAAATAAGGGAAATTCTCCTTACAGCAGGGACATCCTCACCTAAGCTTCAGAGAGCCACAACCTTCAGCTGATTGCCCTTAGCCAGTCCACTCTCTATCAAGAACTGACACATACTTGTATACTGGTCACTCCTTAGCTGAATTTTGCAGGAAAATGAATGGAGCTAGAAAACATTATTTTGAGTGAAGTAAC
>NC_022026.1:37082211-37089404 GCF_000317375.1 Microtus ochrogaster | reverse complement strand
CTCTCCATATCTCTTCAATATAGTGCTTGAAGTTTTAGCAATAGCAATAAGACAACATAAGGGGATCAAGGGGATTCGTATTGGAAAGGAAGAAGTGAAACTTTCGTTATTTGCAGATGATATGATAGTATACATAAGTGACCCCCAAAATTCTACCAAAGAACTCCTACAGCTGCTAAACACCTTTAGTAATGTGGCAGGATACAAGATTAACTATATTTTAGGATCTTACAAGTCGATAAGATCATTTTAAAGTTGGATAAAGTGTTAAAATATCACAATAAGTTATGTCAAGTAAGAGAAATTAAGCAAAATGATTGCTACAGAGACAACTGTAAAATTTTCAGTTTACAATTTATTTAAACCAGTCACTTTTCCTAATAAATAAGTAATCTTACAAAAGCAGTATGCAGAATTGGTATTGTATTTTAGACAGTAATTTGACAATACATATTAAGAGTATTAAATGGTTATATCATTTGAAATGAAATTTCTAATAAAAATTTCCAAATAAATATTTACAACTCAGAGAAAATATATTATTACTGGGTTAGTTATTGTAACATTTCTTATAGTGTAAAACATTTAGAAATTACTTTTAAAGAATCAAGATGAAGTTGAATGAATAAAGCATATATGTATATTATTCAAAATTAAAATTGCAATAAACTTTTTAAAAAACTGTAGTGGTAGCTCACAATTTAACATTATTTGCCTGTCTTTTTCAGTACTCTCTCAGAACATGGTAGGAATATATAAATATTTACCTTCAAATATTGATAGAAATAGTATTCTATATAGGAGTTGGTTGTTGACTTGGAAGTTTGTAGAATGTCAACTGTGAAATAATATGTGTATAAAAAGTCTCTAGATACACCAACATATAATACAACTAAGGCAAAATAGCACTAAAGTAGTTAGAGTGAGAATATCATGGGTAATTTGCGAACCATACTGGCTATGGTTTACCGCAGTTTCCTTTGCTGCATGTCTGTAAAACTACTTTATATCCATTAAAACTTAATAGTTCATGTTAGTATTTCCATCAAACTTCTAGTTTCTCATATTTGATAAATGACATTTACTTCTCCAAATTAACAGTAATAGGTTTGTCAATGTATAGAAGTTACATAATTGTCAAAGAGATTCAGATGTAATGTCTCTCTGTCTGAACTAAGAGACTGAAAAACCTTAGAACAATGAGTTTTTCCTTTGTTAATGTGGATTTCAGTTTCTTCTAATGTGACTTACTTTATTGTTTGTGTGGGAAAATCATCTTCCTTAACAGGAAAGACAAAAGTGGGATTTTTCTAATGCTATACAAAGAGATGCTCAACCTCATTTGTGTATCTTGGCTTCTCAACATAAAACAAAGCAAAATGAAACCCTAAAATCCTTTTTCTCAAATAACTCAACTTCATTTTTAGTTTTCTGACTTTACTCCTATAGGTTTCTGTTGTATTTATTTATTTTTATTATTAAGGAAGTAGAAGGATATATGTTTGCTATCTGTGGGAATTTCATTCTTGATACCAGCTTCAGTTTTCTTTACTGTAGAATATGGATACAAGTTTCCTTACCTATTATTGAGGCTTACTATGATGACCAAATGGGAGCATAGGCATTTGTCAGAGCACATAGAGCATAAGGTTACTGCTGAACTCTCTTGTCAGTTTTATTGTTTCCTAATTACCATTCAAGTAAGCATTATTTTTCTGGAGCTTTCCTAAACACTTGTGAATAAGCTATCTCCAAAAATCCTTTAAAGAACAGTTAATTTTTCTTTCTTTTGTGTTTCTCTCACCTGATTTATTTTAAGTTCCGTTTACAGCTAAAACATAAAGATCAGTATTCCTCTAGCTTGTTACAATCCTTTCTTTCAATGACTATCCTTCTCTAAATCCTAACCCAGTCCATTTTCTTGTTATAATAGGATTGATCTCTGCAACTCTCTTCCAGTGTTTTTTTCATATCAGTATTGGTTGAATGAATCAAACCAATTGATGAATGACAAAATCAACAATCAACTGCTCTGGACACAAAAGAAATTAAATTATTCTTGGGAGTCTCTGTGACTCTGATTCTTTTGCCTGCTCTTGAGACTCTTTTCCACCTATTGGGTTATCTTCTCCATCTTCCACAAGAAGGCTTCTGCCTTGTTTTATTGTATATTATTTTGTCTTGTTTCATTGTTTTATCATGGAGGCTTGTTATTTTTTGAAGAAGTAATAGAGGGTAAGTAGATCTGGGGGAGAGGATAAGTGGAGAGTTGCTGGTATGAGTGGAGGGGGGAACTGTGGTCAGGATGTATTGTATGAAAGGAGACTATTTTAAATTAAACAAAAGAAGTATAAAAAACATTGTTTTTATGTCATGGACCAGGTGGACAAAAATACCTCTTTCTAGGGTAGGAGCATGGGAATATAAAAATATAAGTAAAGAATATTAAGACATAAACAATAATAAGACAGAACCATAGAATAATACCAAAATGGTATTCCAGTGATTACTGAAATTGGCTGTGTTTATTTTTCACAGCTTTTATACACAATTAAAATGGCGGGAGGAGAAGGTAACAAAAGACTTTATTAACATGATACAAAGGATAACTCACACAATCAATGGCTTTATCACTCTGAGACATCAAGTCATTAGTATTCTGTTGTCTAGGTAGCAAAGCTGCTCTAGATCACACATCCTGAAGGCCAGCCTTCCCCAGCTGACCTCATAGTTACAAAAGAAGGAGCAGAAGTACATTTGCATATGCTGACCACCTGTCAGTACCTTTGGGACATACTTCAATGAGTTGTGTTATTGTTAAAATAATCAAACAATCACATCCTGAGTTGGGACAAGCAACTACCACTTGTCCACCATTTGAGCAACTTCCAAACTCTCTCTGACTTTCAGACAAGGTAGAAATGGGCCCCATTTTGGGCCTCCACATTTTTAATTACTAATTTTTCTTTAATTGTTTGTAATTCCTAATGACTCATACTATATTGCTGAGGCAACACAATTCCACTTTGTATTGTTGACATAGCTTCTAATAGCCCCACATTAGAGCCACATTTCCTCTACAATTTCTGGTCATGAGATAATACTTAATTTTTGAAATCTGTATGCTTTTTTCTTTTTTGGTTTCACAAGACACTGCAGATGATTTGATTTAATTGATCCTTGACAAGAAAGTTCCTTTTTTCTGTTCCCTAGAGTGTTTGACAAGAGAGAAATGTAGAGTTGTTTAAATATATTTACTTTATAGTAGCTATCTGTAGATTTGTCAGATCTGAACATTTGCATTAAATACAAGCAAAACATATTCATTTATTTATTAGAGTATAAATTTTTTGTTATTTATTTTGAGATTGTAACATAATTACATAATGTCCCTCTTCTCTTTCCAAACCCTCCTGAATAACATACCTTGCTCTCTTTCAAATTCATGGCCTCCTTCTTCATTAATTGTTGTTACATATATACATATATATATACATATGAGTATGCATATAATACTCATATAATTTTAAATACACAATATAATCTGCTCAGTCTGGATAATGTTGCTTGTATGAGTATGTTTTCAGGGCTCATCATTTGCTATTGGCTAACCAGTCAGAACGCTGTTCTCTAGGGAAGACTATGTGGTCCACTCTCAGCATTCCTTAGTTATTTATAGTTCTTTGTATACAGTTGAGGCCCCCTGATGTTCTTCTTGCTGCCACCAATAACATATCTATAAATGTTGCCATTGTTTGATGTGGGAATCCCCTCTGTATGCTGTAAATATGTTTAATTACCATTGATTAATAAAGAAGCTGCTTCAGGCTATGGCAAGGCAGAATATGGCCAGGCTGGAAGAGATATTTATAGAGAGAGTAGACAGAGTCAGAGAGATGCTATATAGCTGCTGAAGGAGGCAGATGCTATGTAACTGCCCAAGAAGCAAGAGGTAACAAACCATAAGCCTCGTGGTAAAATACAAAATAATAGAAGTGGGTTAATTTAAGATGTACCAGGTAGCTAGGAATGTGCCTAAGGTATCAGGCAAGCAGCGTTGTAATGAATATAGTTTCTGTGTGATTATTTGGGTCTGGCCAGCTGGGAACAAATGAGCAGTCTGCATTTACACTTGTGCTCTCCGTGTTTAGAAAGTATGTTGGTGAGACTTTATGGGCATAGTTTCTGATATTCCTAGGAGACTGTTTGAATAAATATAAGCAGACAAAATTTTTTTATGGCTCAATCATGTAAAATATATGAGTAATTGCTTCTTTTTTTCTGCAAAATAATGCCTTATTATCTTTTTATATTAAATTTCTATATTCATTTGTTAGTATCTTTAACTATTATTCTATGAGAAACTTCAGGTTTTGTGAAAATATGTTTTAAAATCTCTTGTTTTAACCACAGATTAGAGATTATGGGGTTTGGCTTTCTGGGTTTGGTTGCCTCATTCAATATAATATCTTCTAATTTCACCCATTTATCTGAAAATTTCATGATTTCAATTTTCTTTACATTAGCATTCCTGTGTATATGGACAACATCTTCATTTTCGTTCATTAGTTGAAGGGCACTTCAGTTGTTTCCATTTTATGGTTACTGTGAATATCAGTAAAGGTAAGGCTACCTTAGGCAACTGTGATTTTAAACAAATGCTACTGACTGCTTTTGAAAAACTTTGATAAAGCTGTTTGCACAGAATGATCTCTGAACCATGTTAAATAGTCACACTGTGAAAGTGTGACTAAGGTATTTGGTAGGCAGGTCAAATAGTGGCAATTTTCTTATTATGAGTCTTTTTTATGAACTCTAAATATATTTTAACCTATCTAGGGCCTATTGGATGATTGGCTGGCACAGGTACAGAAGCTATTTGGCTGCTACGTTTGAGAGTAGATGAGAATTGAACAAGCGCACACTCCTTACAATTACTGACATTCAGCCACTTTCAGTGAATGAGCACTCTGGGATTGTTGCGAGCCTTTCCATAGATTCTATGATTATGAAAAAGTTACTATTTTTTGCCAGTGTTTTTAAACTTTGCATCATATTTTGCTTTCAAGAAGTCTTGTTTTAAAAAGATATGTTTTTTACATACCAAGAATTGAATTACATTATGGCATTTTCAAAAAGAAACTGTATTTGTTTTTTTCTCCTTCTCCCTTTTTTTCACCCTGTACATTCCTACCTCCAGTACCCGCTTTTCTACTTTTCTCTTACCTATGATATTTTGTCCTAAGCAAGTCTCTCAAAAATCCACATGGTCGCTCTTTAGTTTCATAATCCATACCTATTCTATATTCTGTTATTTACATATATACAAACATTAAAAGTTACCCTTACATAAAAGATTAACAAAGACTACTTCTATTTCTAGAATTCAAATAAAACACTATGTAAGGACACTACCATGGAATGAAAAAGAACAGGTTTTGCAGTTTTATCCACTTCTTAAATCTGGGTTAATTGCTTGGTAGCTAAGCAATCTTGGGCATCTCAATTTTCTCACTTATTATGAAGGAATAACAATAATGTTACACAGGATTGTAGTTCATTCTAACGAAAATAAAGGATATAAGGTTTCTGGTATGTAGCAAACATCCAAAGCATGTTATATTTGCTACTAACATTTCCATTTAACTGCAAACCCAATGATTTCAATCTCAGTAAATTGCTATTCTTCATAGTGAACTGGCCCAATTTGTTTGTCACAAGAATATGTAGTAATAGTGTTAGGCTGCTCAGACAGTGGATACCAGCACATTAGCTGTCACCTTTTAGCTCCAAACTTATTTGCAAGGTGCCTTTAGGACTTGGTTGTTGCATTACAACTCCATTTTCATTTGTGCCTCCCAGCACTGGGTTGGCTTTACTAGCAGCAATGCTACATTGTTGACTTCTTTTCCGCCTCTATTCATCACCACACCCCATAGATCTTTTTTAGCCCGAGTCACACATAGCCAATTATTTCCTTTATTTATTATTTATTTATTGCTAGATTTATATAGTGCTCTACCCTGTAAAAGCTTAAGGCACTGTACAGAGAACTTAAAATCATGGCCCATTGAACATTACACATCTAAAATAAAATTGAAACTGGGGAAAGTAGACAAGTAAACAGGAATGGAAAATCGGATGGATAATGAATGATCAGGGGAAAAAAGAAGTGTATGTTGTTCTGTTCATTTTTCCTCTTTTTGTGTGGCATCTTGAGAACCTATCCCTGGTGAGCATTTTATTTTTCAAATCTCTGATCCAGTCTTAATATGCTTGAGGTCATTTATTCAAAAGAGATGTGTATTTGTCACCTTTCCAGACCTAAGTGGAAAGAAAGGACAACTGAATACATGCTTTTCTTAGCCAAGTTGTTAAACGAACAAACTTCTTTCTTAGTAGAGGATATATATTAGTAAAATATGAAGTTTGAGAGAAACTATCTCTCACAGACAGGTTTATTGCATAGACAGTGACAATCAAAGACATAATGATACATAGTGAAAGACAACCGTACAAAGAATTTACTTCTTGGCTAATGAATCCCTAAGAAAATCAAACTGATAAAAGTGATGGTGAACTGCAAGTACTATCAAGTTTAAAGTTCTAAGAAAGAAGGATAATAGTGTATTTTTCATCAGCCCTTTTAACTATGGCCTGCTATAATTTGCAAACAAGAATGTAAAATTATAATGAGTTTGGTACTTAAGGTACAAACAAGCCTTGTATATAATGAGGGTTTGGAGGGGCATGTATAAGGGAATATGGGCATATTGCCTTCACATTGACTTCCACAGAAATCGCTGCTTGATACCACGTAGGAAACACAATTTGCTTAACATCAATACTTTGTTCTATCCCCCAAACACACATACATTCCCTCCAGCACATTAGAATGTACTTTATGTGATCAGAGTTTATTATTCATTTTTATTTTGATTACCTTTAATATTTATCCCGGAGGGACTAAAATCAACTCAGATAACTCAATAGCTCATTAGCAGATTAGTAGGAGAAGCATTTGGAATTAATTTTTCCTCTGATTCTTATTATCATGAATGAGGATAAGTTGCTTTTGACTTTTTTTTTTTTCAATTCACAATGGGTTGAGGCCTCTAGGATCTTGTCAATTATTTCTTTAAACTTGAAGTTAGGAGGTGTGTGTGTGTGTGTGTGTGTGTGTGTGTGTGTGT
>NC_022026.1:37067402-37082111 GCF_000317375.1 Microtus ochrogaster | reverse complement strand
GCCTGTCCTGGAACTAGCTCTTGTAAACCAGGCTGGCCTCGAACTCCCAGAGATCCGCCTGCCTCTGTCTCCCGAGTGCTGGGATTAAAGGCGTGCGCCACCACCGCCCGGCTTCCTTTTTTGTTTTTTTAATTTGTTTTGTTCTGTTCTGATATGTTTGTTATTTTTATCTTCTTCTTATTATTAGATGCATTTTATCTAAGAAGAAACGAAAAGGCTGTAGATTCATAAAGGAAGGAGTGGAGGGGTGAATTTCTGAGAAGTAGAGGGATGGGAAACTGTAATAAGAGTATATTTTAAATAAAAAAATCTATTTTCAACAAAAAATTTAAAATCTTATAAGTATTAAAATAAATAATACAGTATTGAATTTAATAATCATTGCTATTAGGCATTTGTTAAAGAAATAAAACAAAAAACTCTTTTAAATTATTTTTAAAAGAGAAAGAAATGATTTTGTGTATCTGAAATTGTGTTAAGAACGAGTTTGACTTTCTTTACATTTGTAGTTTCTATGGTTAAAACATGAAGATAAATTTGTTGAGTTTATTGAGACCTCAGACACAAATAAAAATTTATTTTGTCTTTTATACAAGGTGTGAATTAGTGAATATTTGTCAACATTCAAACAGCAATTATCTTATTGTAATATTTTAAAAAGCAGCTCCCCTAAGAAGTCTCCTTTTGTCAAATAATTAAATTATATAATACTTGAATTTTTTTATATAAGGATGTGACTTTCTCATTTAAAATAGTATTTTTGCATTAGCACAAGTTTTGCATTAGTATAAGTTTTTCAAAGAGGATTTGGGTGAGTTTGTGGTTCTTGTTTGGTAGATTAATGTTGATTATACCTTGATAATCCCATTCAACAGGCATGCCTATTGAGAAGGTTGACTATGACAATTAATTTATTATACAGTATTTGAAACAGTGTAATCTAAGTCAAACATTCATGCACACAAATTACTGACCATTTGGTCTTGTGAAAATTATCATGCTCTCTGAGATTAGAAAAATAGGTTTAGCAAAAGATTTTCTAAAAGTGTTTCTGCTAATATGTGAAAGTCTAATATTTTTTCTGCTTATCAGTTTTCACACCTATACCATTTGAATATTTTGGCTGACATAAGTGTATGTTAGTTCAATCCTGAGGCTTGATTTCTATTTCATTCCTTTCTGGTGAGAAGGAATATTTCATGAAGCAATCAAAATGCTTTCACAAATAATGTGGAATTTATTTTTGATCTTTATTCTTTAACCCAGGAACACAGCACATTTCTATTTCTAGTGTTCTGTTTGCTCTAAGACTTTTGTTGCACTTTTACATAAAATAATATCAAAATAGATAATATGAACATTAAAGGTAAGGTTTTGCACCATAATGTCATTGGAGGGCCTAAGGTTGAAACAACATGAAGTGCTATCCTTCTGAATATTTACACGAGTCTAAGTTCGAGTTAATACGTGGAAGGAAGCAGAGGGATAGTGGGGAAACACTTGTTATTTAATACCAAGATCTAATAGAAGAAATCAGAGTGTCTTGGAGAAATGCCTTATTTTTAGGCCAATCCACAGGGCATGTAAAATGAGCCTGTCACATCTTATAATACCATAAGCTAAGTGAGTATTCAAAACCAAAATTTTTCAGATATGCTATTAAAGTAGAGGAGCCAACTTGAAAATGTTCCTCATTCCCAGTGCCAGAAAATTTTGTTCACTAAAAGTAAATAATGCAGTGTTACAAACCTAAGAGTAAAATAAACACACAGCAGTCTATATATTTATAAATTAATTATTAAATAAATACACAGAGAATATAAATGTGGGACAACCAACATGCTTCCTAAGTGTAATTTTAATAGCTGCCTTTCATTCCAGAAGGTAGAAGGTAACTTGACACAAAGACTTGCCAAAAAACATGGGATAGAAAGAAGAGGAAATGGTTATTTTAAAGAGAAAATTGAGTCATACTAAGCTAGGTGACTAAGCTTAATATTTCCAGTGATCAAACTTGTTTATCAAAGGTTGTTTTCATATCCTGGTATGCATGTTGTGCTTGGCCTTAATTATTATACTCCTTTAAAACCTTCTTTCCAACATTGAGAAATTATTAGAAAAACTAATTTGACTTTGCTGTGACATACTAAGTAAGTATTCCTAAATACTCTCATGATCATGAAGATACAAAGCCGGAGAAACTATCATAGAACAATGGAAGCTAAAGCTATTTGATTACTAAATTACATTTTATCCTTAGGATCTTGGCATTGGATGACATTAAGTGTATATATTTCCTTATCAATGGTCTCAAACAACCAAAGGACATTAATGAAAACTAATAAATTGTGAATGAAGTCTTGAATTTGGTTAATAGCAATGTTCCAAAGTTACTTTCTTAGTTGTAACAAATGGTCTGTGGTTATATAATGTGCTAATAATAGAAGAAACTGGGTAATAACTAAAGGAGAATTTGCTGTACTTTCTTTGCAACTGTTCTTTGAACATAAAGTTACTCAAAATTAAAAGGATTATTTCAAAACAGTAAATTATAAGGAAATTTTCAAAAATATAAATCATGTGATATATATTTTTATGTGTCACAGATGCTATTTTGCCCTCTATATTTGGCCTGTATGTTGACTTTCTTGTCTATATGTAGTAGAGGATAAATGAATAATTTGCATCTTCAATCTGATTCTCATAAGGGGATGATGGCATTCACAGATAATGGATATGGATATTGGGTATGATGAGAAAGTAGGTATATATTCAGTACCTGAGTACATGTAGCACACAGAAAAGTCTCAAGTTGAATGTGGTCTTTGATAATTAGCTGAGTATTTATACAGTCAAATTTAAAGGTAGGCTTTGTTAGAGATAAGAAAAGAATGGAAGGAAAAAGAAAGGGGGAGAGTATGGAAATAAATGTGGGTACAATGTTCGCAAGAATTTATCTTCTCATTTTAAATTATCTTTGTAGGCTGAAGAGAATATGCAAGAGAAATGGGATATGTGGGGTTGGTCTCCAGAGATAAGAAAGAATATGGTTGCTTAATTAAGTTATAGTGAAAAATCAATATATCAAACTTTGCTAAATGAGACATTTAATCAAATGATTACTTGTTTACAGAGTTGAAATTGTGACACATTGAGGCTTATTTTAAGGTATGTATTATTATCTAGTCACTACATCCATAGGATATTGAAATGTACTTAAACTTGTGGTGATTTATGAGGAGGGACAAAGTTATTGGAACATCATCACGGGAAAAATTCCTGAAGTAAATATCTTTGTTTTATTTAGTATAAACAGTAATATTGAAAAAGTTATAATTGAAGTAGTACTATAAGATATAGTCAGATCTTTAGAATTATGAAATAAAAGTACAGGAAAGAGTTCAGGCAAGGGAAGGCCAGATTTCTCCTTCAAGAGTTAAACCTACTCAAATAATGGACAGATTTCTATAGATTCGCATGATTCACACAGAAAATATTTTATAGCATAGGAAATATGACCAAGAGGATAATACTTGTTTTACCCCTTCCAAAAATTATAGTTTGGAGTACACAAATTTTTGAGTGGTAACTGAAGCTAGGCACTAACTGCTGAGATAGTATTTTGTCTAAGAGTAAGAAAAGAAAAACACAGCCTTACTTAACTTTTGATGCTGTGTTGACTAGAGTTGTGGTTTGAATGTGAATGGTCCCCAGCAGGATAATATGTTTCAGTATTTAATTCCAAGCTGGTGGAGCTGTCTGCTAAGGGCCTACAGCATTTATGGGGTAGAGCCTCACTGGAAAAAGTGGGTCACTGGGCAAAGGCCTTGAGGCTTTACTGTGACTTGAGGAGCCCTGTTCACTCTCTGCTGCCTGAATGTGAATACATTATGATCCGCAGCCTAGTGGTCTGCCACCATGCTTTTCTCACCATGCTGGATTGTCTCTTCTGAAATGTAAATTAAAATAATCCCTTGCCTTAAATTGCCTCTTGTCAGATGTTTTTTTAAAGGGTGAGAAAAGTAACTATGACAATTAGTTGCTCCATAATCATGACCAAACCAAGAATACAACCAATGCCATGATCACACAACTTGTGATATCTCTTCATAGTTATGCAGTATCTGAAAATACAAATGGGTTAATTTGTTCACTTTCTCCAAATTCTCTGCCATCTTATGAAGAGTAGGTCTGAGACAGTTTATACTGTTCGGATTACAGCCTTCCTACAGTTTTTTTATGCTTATAAAAAGGTAAATTGTGTAACAATGCATATTATATTCTCCTTTCTTTTGTCCATGGAGCTTTTGGTTTTCCAGAGAGAATCTCCAGTCAATCACTACAGTTAATGACATATGTCTGACTCAAACTACCACAATCTACTGAGGTGAAAATACTTCCAGGAAAATTTCTGTTGTAAAGTTAACAAAACCAGACATTTGATTTATAGTTGAGTATGTTAGCAGGGCATGTTGGTGAAAATCTGCAATTTCAGACATTGAAAGACTGAAGTAGAAGGATCCTGAGTTATAGGCCATGTTTGACTACACACACACACACACACACACACACACACACACACGAGGGTGGAGAGAATGAGTAGAGAACAGTATATCAGTACATCAGCAAAATACAGGATCACTTCAAAGAGAGACGTAGAAGCTCATGAAAGGATTAGTTTAATAATCGAATGAAAGAAAAATAAGAAAAGTTGGGAAGAGAAATTAAAATGAGAGAGATCTGTAGAAATGGAGAGCAAAATGTCTCCTTGAAACAACAGAAAAGAACTTATCTTTAGTTGGTGGCATGCTAATGAAGGTGGAGCCACAGGAGAAGGGGCTCAGGTGAAGAAACCCCAACTACAAGCCTCAGTGAACATCATAAGCCATTGAGAAACATTGCTGCAATCATTTTTTTTATTCAAATGTGTCTTTAGATCCAGTTTTTAGATGGACCCTTCAAAAAAATAGTACAATTGAAAACAAATTGCAAAGCAGTTTTGCCCTTTTGTCTGATGCTGCTTCTGGTTGGCATGGATGACTAATACAGTGCCTATCATTCCTTACTGTTCACTTCAGATTCCCAAATTACAAAACTGATTAATATACAGGAGGTTGGAAGTTCAAGGAAGTGCAGTAATGAGAGATTTAGGCAGAGATTATCATCAAGGCCTTTGTTCTGGATTTCCCGTTTTACAAAGGGTCTGGATCACCAAAGAAGTGTAAGATCTGCAAATTAGATCAGAGTAGAGATGTTTGCAACTTGTACTGAGTTGACTGAAGCTGCTTCTTCCAATGCTAGAATGTTATATAACCCTTCTTGTATGTACTCTTATTGCTTTTGTGGATAGATTTGCAAGATTTGTGGATTGTACTCCTGGTACAAAAAATTCTTGGGAGGCTGACTGCTTGCACAGCATGGGTCCAAGACCCAAGTACTCAACTACAACAGACAGCTGGAACACAATCTGTGCAAAGGCAATCAAAGCCTCCAGGTCTATTCAGTACTAACTTAGAACATCTAGTGATAATTGGAAAAATCTTGCTGAGTTATGAATTCATAAATTTAGTAACCTGGCATTCTTCTCCTTATTTAGCCACTTTCATATACTTTAATCTCTAACATTAGCTTACTTGAACAATTTGTCTTTGATATAATGAACTATATTTACAAAACATAATAAGCCAATATATCTTTGCAAAGAATTGTGTACAAATATCTTTTCTTTAAGGAAGAAGAAATATTGGAGATGTCTCAGTTTTGATTTCTTTGTGGCCACAAAAAGGTAGCAGGGACAAATATTGGAATATCTAAAACAAATTAACTGTTGAGTCTCTCTTTGTTAAATAATTATGCCTCTAAAAGTATACAAAGGACAGAAACATACATTTCCACCACTTTCTTTCATGTGCTTCATAATTTGCTTTCATATGTCAATCATTCTATGTGTCGCTAAAAATGATGCTGGAAACCATTTTAATGTGATTAGACACTCAGAGGACCATATACATACAGTATGAGCAAAACCTTCTCAGGGACTGTGTTGCAGCCCTGGAGAAAATCACAAAGTTTCATGATATTTTGCATGTTTGCTTTGGTGAAGGAAGTGGATAACTAATTTTTATTGTTTGGTATCTCTTTGACTTGAGCCCAGGTTTCTTTAGATAAAGTTTTTGAAGGACTCCATGTTTTGGACTTCTTAGTGAAAATTTTAATAAAATTCTTGTATAGTAACAAATTGGTGTATAAAGGGGTTAGGGGTTAGAAGAAGTTGTTGCCAGAAAAGAAGGGTAAAAAAATACCTTTAGCCTCTAAACTTCCCACATAATTATTATCCACAAACCACCAGCTTTGAAAATTATCTTTTGTAAACTAGATATCTAGAAGCAAAAAATGAATAAAACATACCCACATGCTGCCGAGAATTTTAAAAAATGCTTTGATTTTACTCATAAGTCTGTCTAATTTTGGGGGTTCATCAAATAAAACATTGTAGAATCAAGAAATCACACATGAGTAAATGTAAGGTTTCTAAATAGAAGATTGTAAGTATTTAGGGGTCTTACTTGTAGCCCATGCTGACTTAACAGTGATTTAATAGTCATGACAATCTTTCCATGTTTCTCAAGACCTATGTTTATTTTTTAAAATAGAACTACTTGCAAAATTGTAATAGGGAAATACCATAAAATTAAGTTGACTGAGTATGTGATACTTCTGGGGCAGCTGCTTTTATTTTACTAGCATGGGTTAGGTCAATCTTTTTCTGTTTGATTATACATTATCAGCTGGCTATGTATCAAACTAAGAAAATAATTAGCATATCTACTCACTACGTATATAGAGTATATGTATATAAATTTACTGTTTCTGTGCTGCAAACTAAATTTACTTTGGTAATTTAATACATAACTTTCAGTTTTTATATGGAATAGTTTACAAAATGTGGCATCTCAATAATGTTCAAACATGAATACTGAGGGCTATGTTATGCATAGAATCTATGCAGCAAAGCTCAGTGTACACTCTTACAAGTTATGCATTGACACATTTGTGTGTCACAAAAACATTTGCTATATTAAGGATGTTACTTGAAGTCTGGTGGTTAATTATATTTATATAGCCAGTCATTGAGTCATGGGAACCTTTAGAACTGCGCATCAGCGTGATGGATATACTTTTTCTCCTATGGTTTATCAGCTCAATCACCTTACATTTTTGTATACACTACATTTGGCAGATGCAAAAAACATGTATTATTTTTCATGTTTGCTCTATGGCTGCAATGCTGGAACAACCCACACTTCTCATTAAGCTCAACCTTTTAAGATAATGTTCAACACCATTCTTTTAATGCTCCACTTTGATACCTTTACATATCATAGCATTTCATAGTTAAGGATGATTTCTGTCTCCTATCAGGGTGCAACAAATATTTCCTTCTGCTGCTTGATGCTAAGAAGCAATATCTAAGTGTTTCATAAAACCCACAGAGTAATTTTAGTTGGAGGATTGTGTTTGCTAAAGGTTTTAATGTACTATACACTTTGCTTAACTTTTCATTATTTATGGATATCCACAGCTGAAAGAGACTTGAGGGCTCACATAGTACACAGCAACAATGCTAGCCCCGTCTTTGCCTAGAAATAGAACCACAAAGACTTCCACATGATGGGCCTTTCTGTTTGCTTTAAAATGCTTGGTAAAGAATATGTGTGGTCACCATAAGCTACTCATTTCTCTCTCTGACATTGCTGTCAGAGAGCTCCTCATGCAGAACAAGATGGTAAATTGATTGTTAAAAAGCAACTCTTTTTGAATTTCTTGTTAGTAGAGATGGTGAACTTGTACTTTACTTTAAAAAAGTAAAACAAAGACTTAGAAAAAACTTAGTATAAAATTGCTTTGACATCTCTATTCTTCTGGTGGAAGAATTTCAATGCTTCTTTAGACCTTATTTGAATATATTTTATTCATATTGGCTACTCTTTTATAGTTTTTTACAAACTATATATTTAATATAGGACAAAGTACACTAGTACTAATGGATGGGTGGGAAGGAGTCACATCTCAAAATCTCACTTCTCCAATGTACTTTTCTACTCAGACCAACCCCAAAGTGCTGAAATACAATTACAGAGAAAAAGTCATTTCTGCCAGCAGGGCTTCTTGATTCAGGCCTCCTCAATTCCAAGACTGGATCTGTGCCATCTCGGTTATCCATTTCCATTTTCTCAGAAGTTTTCAGAAAAGTTTTACATTTTCTTCCAGTTTCCAAATGTGTACTATTTTCCTCATGGTAAGCTATGTTTATGATTTGGCAAAGAGTTTTTAGACTCCAAACTAATAGTGTACACTGTGCTCAATGCATCCTTAGGCTGCCTCCAATTCTTATGACTATCACCTAATGACTTGGAATCAGCTTCTATTCTTGTCAAAGTTTAGCTGCCCAAATCATCTAGCATTGTGGAGATGTGAGAGTGTGTACAAAGACAATGTTTTGTTTCTCCAAATTTCTATATTTGAGAAGTGAACGTCTATTTATTAAATGAATTACTGCTTTCCTCACAAATATTTATTAAATAAATACTGTATTCTAGGTACCAGACTATGTGCTGGTTTTGAGTGGCAAAGGAAATCATACAGGACACATTCCCACATGAATCTTTCATTCTAGTCAATGAAAGAATCTGTCAGATATTCATGCAAGTACACACATAATCTGAAAATACAAATGTAAATCAGAGGTGCCAAGAGTGCATTGGTACTACTAACCTATTGAGGAAGGGAATATATCCCGCCAAAATAACACTTAAGTGGAGAGTTAAAGAAAAGGAATAGGTCCAAAAGATTCTTATTAATCTGTATTATGTCACTCTGCTTAATTCCAACAAATATTCCAGTTGGAGGGAAGATAACAGAAGTCAACTGCAGAAGATTGGGTGATCTATGATACTTGCATAGAATAATACAGGTATGGTTGAAATGGGGGGAGTGAGTACCAAGTATTTTGGCAAATTGCTGCATAACTTTAAAAGGAAGAAATTATAACTATGGGAGAAATAAGAAAAATGCATATCTCATGTTTTCAAACTTCAAGGAAAGCATAGTAAATTAAACACAGAAATATAGGTGTGAATATTAGGATGCAAATAATTTTTGATTCAGCTTTATTTCTTCTTATGTGGAATTTTGAGTACACAATTAATTATATTAGTCACTTTCCTCGGTGTTGCAGGAAGGGTTTTTTTTTTTTGGTGTACATTTTGTGGGGGAATATGGCCCATTATAGTGGTCACTTTGTATCTGCAGTCAAAAACCAGAGAGGAAAAGAGAATTGCTGATCTTCATTCAGCTCAATTCCTGCTTTCTTTTCAGTCAGTGCTATAGTCAATGGAATAGTGCCACCCATATTTAGGGTGGATATCCTCTGCTTAGTTGAACCTTTCTGTAAATGCTCTTATAAACATATGCATGCATGGGTGTGTTTTCACAATCATTCTAAATCCCAAATTGACAATACAGTAATAAAGTTGAGTTTGGGGAACAACTTTTGTTTTTTATTGGTTTTTCAAGATGAGGTTTCTCTCTGTAGGAGTCTGTCCTGAAACGTGCTCTGTAAACCAGGTTGACCTCAAACTCACAGAGATCAGCTTGCCTTTGCCTCCTGAGTGTTGGAATTAAGGGTGTGTGCCACTTCTGCCTGGTTGGAAGCAACTTTTAATAGTTACAAGATACCATCTTTCCTACTAGGCAGAATTCAATACACTGATAGGTTTCTAGGTGAAAAATAATGTGGTTCACCAGGCTCTGTTGATGTTCGTGGCCCCTGATACCATGGAAGGCTATGATAATGCTAGGGGTCTAGTCAGTCACCTGAGACCATGCTGGTGTCCAAGGGCCATGCTGCTGTGGGGTCCATGTCAATCTGAGAAGCTTATGCTGCCACCTGAGTACATGGTGATAGCCAAGTTCAGGCTTCTGCCAAGGAACATGTCTGGGTCCATGGTCCTACCACAGCCAGGGTCTGTGATATCTGTGGCCCATGATACTACCAAAGGCCAAAGGCTACACAGATGCCTAAGGTCTAAGCTGCAACATGTGGCCATGTTCATATCTGAGGGCTATGTTGTCCCCAGGGACATGATGATCTGAGCTGCCACACAAGGCTATGGTGTCATCAGGGTTCAGTCTACTACAGAGAGCCACGTCTGTGTCCATGGTGTTATAGCAGCCATGGTGTAAGTTGATGTTCCTGACTTCTGTTGTTATTGGCATCTGTGCAGATGACTGGGAT
Organism: Microtus ochrogaster; assembly: GCF_000317375.1. Taxonomy (NCBI): domain Eukaryota; kingdom Metazoa; phylum Chordata; class Mammalia; order Rodentia; family Cricetidae; genus Microtus; species Microtus ochrogaster. The sequence goes on along the minus strand of NC_022026.1, from coordinate 37,071,814 downwards.
CTGGTAAGCCACCTGAGACACTGTTGGTGCACCAGGTCATGCTGCATCCAAGGCCATACTGGTCTGAGTGGCCTGTGCTGCCAAAGGGGACATGGTGATATTGGGCCCACGCTGTTGCTGAGGGAAAGTCTGGGTCCATGTTCCTACTGCAGCTGGAGTTTGTGTTGATTTCCATAGCCGCTGTTGCCACAGGGCTTCATAAGAATCATGTGTGTTGAAAGTTGACAGCCATGTTGAGCTAACCCTACATCTCATTGGCCATGGATTTGTTGGCCCTGCCTCTCACTGGATGCTGCTTGTCCTACCACTCGTGGGAGAGTTGTCCTGTCTCTCCACCATACTCTGGTAAAATGGTCCCATCCCTCACCATGTGTGTGGAAGAGTTGGCCCACATGGCCTGGGCTTAGGAGCACTGGCTCTGCCCCACTCCTGAGTGGGGGCAATTCCAGTGGTTCAGGCCTATCAGCTCAGCTATCACTAAGATCCACATCCTAGGTCTTGGGTAGGCCCAACCAAACATCTCTCCCATATATGACTTGCTGGAACATGTGGAGAGACTTGTTCTGCTAAATATTGATAGCCACAGAATCTCCATTACTCAGGGCCATAGCAGAATATCTGAGAGGAGTTTTTGTGAGGGTCCAGTGATGACAGTGTATCACAGGCCTTGAACCAGACCAATGACTCATTGCAACAAACATTTGTGGATGGGGCTGATTGAACAAAAGAGTATCCTGTGAAGCACAACACAGCTTCCAATGACACTAGGACAAATGAAGAGGTCTTGGAGAGACAGGAAAGATGGAGGAGTAAGGTGGGGCTTTGTTTTGTTTTGTTCTTAATTAATTTTTTGGGAGGGATGCTTCAGGGGTGAGGGGTAGATATGGAGGGACTGGGATGTGAATGGGATTGGGGTGCACAAATGTGCTGAAATTCTCAAATAATCAATAAAAATTATGTTCTAAAATGCATAGAATAGTTGTGTAATATGACTTAAAGCATTATAACATAGTTTTGAAGAAATAATTGACAAAGCAGGATTCTTAGCACACTAACATTTAAAGCTGTACCAGAAGATACTGAGATTCAATAAGGTGAAACATAAATCACATAGAGGAAGAAAACAGCAGCAAATTGTCCCCAAATGTCTATGAAATAGACTAAAATACAAGAACAGGAGAACTGATATAAATCTAGAGAGTAGAAAAAGTGAGACAAATATATTTGGCTTTTGAAGACAGGGTTTCTCTATGGAACAGCCCTGGCTATTCTGGAACTTGCTCTGTAGACCAAACTGGCCTAGAATTCACAGAGATCTGCTTGTCTCTGCCTCCAAAGTGTTAGGATTAAAGGCCTGCACCATCACCAGTCGCTGAGACCAGGTTTCATAATTAACACCCTGAAATTCAAGTACAGAAAACAAGTTCAAGAAAGAATGGCTTCCTTCTGACTACTCATATATAACCCATGACATACAAAAATATGATACAGGAAAAAATACAGAAGATTCTAAAGTTTCAGGCAAAGTTTGCTTTACTCATATTTAATTTTTACTTTTGTTAGGACTGTTAGATTTTAAACCTCGGATGTTTGCTAAATTTCAAACAATAAATATTTTTATTTTATTTTATTTTAAAGCATTTTGACTCTCTTAAAAAATTTAAATCTCATTTGACTTAATTTCCTGCATTAAATATATATTATTTAATACATATTTTATGTAGCTCATACTGTAGTATAATGATTCAGAGCATGTTTTTTTTTTGAGTCAGTTTTGTTTGATTTTCACTCCTACATGTACTAATTGTCAGCTATATTCAGGTTCTCTAATATAAAATCATGATAAAATTATAACTGCCATATAGAGTTGGTGAAAAGGTACAATGTTAATGTAATGTTATATCGGGCTAGTGAGAAGACTTACCGATGGCTTGAATTCCATCTCTGGCTCGCACATGGTAGAAGGACAGTACCAGCTCCTGAAGCTGTCCTCTCATAGTTACACACGGCTCTCACTGTCTCTCACATATGAGCACATTAGAGTAAATAAATAAATGCAAAAAATTAATAAAAATGATCTTAATCCTCTCAAAACACATTCATATTCTTACATTTATATGTATACGCACACACTCAAGGAGAATTTTATCAAAGTTTAGAAGAAAAACAGAGGAACAGACAAGCTATAAATCTGGGCAGCTAAGAGGATAGTGGAAAAGAGAAGGAAAAATGGCCGTGAGGTTTCAGCTAAGCTGGCATGGAGGTCAGTTATATGGCTTCAGCAGGCGGTTTTAGAGAAAATGTATGCCAGTCCAAAGTACCAGAAAAAGCATATTTAGGTTCTGGCTAGTATCAAAAAAAAAAAAAAACCAGAAAAAGGAAAAGTAAAAACTGTACTTGTACCTTTTTGAGTAATGACTCAGCGATATAGTATATCTTAAGAAACACAAAGATGTAATACTATATATATGAAACTACCTATTTATTTACTTTCTCAAAAGATGATACCATCAACATGTAAACTTGTTTTTCAGAAGGAAAGCTTCATCTTTTGAGTTTTTCTCTAATTCTAATTTTATAAACTTAAGACTGGATCATGCTCCTACTGAGTTTTGTTCTGTTCATTCTGTATTTTAAAATCCTCTCCTTGTCTTCTGTTTTCCATATTCAAGGGTTTGATGTTAATTAGATCTTGCTTTAACTCTTATATGTATTGATTACTGTTTGTCCTGGAGAAAAGTATATATTTGAGCTCTGCTGTCCTCATTGGCAAATTGGTATTATGAGGATTAGGCAAAATAACTAATAATTTATATAAATCATACAACATAAAATACTCATAAAACAATCTGTTAGTTTCTAACTCTTTTCTTTTGGTCATCTACAAATTAGATAATTATAATTTTATGATTACATCCAAATCACCAAAGAAAACTCTAAATGAGCAAAGAACAGAAGAAAATTTCTTTAGTATCCCCAGTGATAATTCCTCTAGGTTATCACCACTTATCAGTTATTATTTGAGAGCCATAACTCTATCTCAGAAGAGCTCAATCTTGGTGGTATACCAAAATGATACATAGCATTTTGTATTGAGAGTCTAAGCCAAATTTATTGAGTACATATCTCTCCATACTCAAGCCAAAGTATATACCTAAAAAGTCTAATTGTGATTTCGAGAGCTCTGGGTCAAGGGTAATCATTTACCTGATACTATTACCCACCTCACATTTCTTTATATTATTCACAAATTTATCTTTCATTTATTCTGTAAACATTCATTAATCCACATTAAAAACATGATCTCTGACACTAAATTTGAGAATGGAAATATCATGGGACTTACTCTTTAAAAACTCTCATTCACAGAAGATACAACATGGTAAGAAGCAAAAGCAACACAAAGATTAGAACTATCACAAATTAGTAAAAAGAAGACATAATTCAGGAGACATGATTTAAGCTGTGTTTTGGATAGTTAAGTAACAATTTGTGAACATGAAGATGTTTCAAGCAAGAACAACATCCAAAGGTATCTTGTTACAAACAGAACACAATATAATTTGCTAATGTTGATAATTAAATGTGGTAGAGGCAGAGGATGTATACTTTATGAGAGATGGACTGAGTCAAAAATTAAGAGTAGTAAGTGTGAAAAGAGATATGAAGGGTCATTAACTCAGCTTTTCAAGTAGGTCAATCATGTGGTTAGCTCTAGACAATACTTGCATATAGTGCAGTAGAGCTCATAGGAAAATTTGAGTTGTCAGATCCCATTTTGGTAACATCAGCATATAGTAATACTATAAGCTGTAGCGATAGCTCAGTGATTAAGAGCCCTGAATATTTGTTATTCCAGAGGATCCAGGTTTGATTTCCAGCACCCATATGGTGGCTCGTAATCATGTGTAATTCCAGTGAGAGGAGAACCAATGTCCTCTTCTTGTCTACTTGGACACCTGGCATGCATATAGTACATAGACATCCATTCAGGTAACCATGGAGGTAAAACACTCAGATGCCTGTCCTTTTCTTGTCTGCTTGGACACCTGGCATGCATGTAGTACATAGACATCCGTGCAGGTAACCATGCAGGTAAAACACTCAGATGCCTGTCCTTTTCTTGTCTACTTGGATGCCTGGCATGCATGTAGTACACAGATGTCCATGCAGGTAAAAGACTCAGACGCTTAAATAAAATAAAAAATTAAGATATGTTGTATGCATGTGTAGGAGAGACCCAGCCAATCACTTTACTTGGGGGCGGAGTCCCCCGAGGATATTTTTTACACATTTTGGATATCTCTCCTTTGTTAAATATTTATTCCCTTCTCAGATCTTTGACGGAGTTAAAGATTATATAATTGTAGTTACTCTCTACATTATTTAGACTCCTTGAGATAGAATGTTTA
>NC_022026.1:37065091-37067302 GCF_000317375.1 Microtus ochrogaster | reverse complement strand
TATGTGTGTGCATGTGGATCTGTTTGTCCTGAGCATCTCTCTGTGCCTCTCTCTCTTCCCCCATGGTGTGTGTGTATGTCTCTCTCTGTGTGTGTCTGTGTGTGTATCTGTGTGTGTGTGTCTTTGTGTGTGCACATGCATGAATAATCTGTTTGTCCTGTGTATTTCTCTGTGTCTCTCTCCTTACCCCTATGGTGTGTGTGTGTGTGTGTGTGAATTTGTGTAAAAGAGATAAGCTGTGAAAGTGATCAGAAAATAAAAATAAAGCAAATTCATTTAAAAACAACACAGATGTTACACAAGTCTCTGCTCTGACAAAAGCCCAGGATAAGAATCTTTATCTAAGAGTCTTGGATCCAGGCCCACTTTTGTTTTCTCCCTGTTGGAGTCCAGTACCCTAATATTGCTCTCTGTAGCATGTTATTCCTTCAGGGAAAATCACAGAAGCACTTAGAATTTGGTTACATTCCCAAAGGGCATTCTTCTTCAAAAAGTCATAGTATCTGTAATTCTGTTCCCAAGCCTTGGCTGTTTTCCTGAATTTTGAATTTGATTCCTATTTTTTTAAAAGAGTTGAGCCATTTTTTTATATAATACTTTAATTTCACTGTAAAATTTATTTGTTTAATTTGGTAGTCTCATTAGCTCTTTTAATTAAGTTAAAGTAAGTTTTTCTTTTTTGTCCTTTAAATATGTTACAAATAAATGCATTTTGAAGAATATCAGGTGCAAGGTATAGAGAACATAACATAAAGAAAAGTGGCTCATTTTAATGTCTGTGATAGTGACTACTGTGTGCTAATAAATTAATATTATGTTTCATATATATAGCAATATTGTGATATCAGTACTCATTGAAAAACTAAATTAGTGAGGCTTTCATGTTTTTAGTGAAGTATTAGTATACAGTGAACCGATGCAGATAGTTTTAGAAAATACTTTCACTTAATAGTATTTTTGTGCCACATAAAATATGTTTTACACCCATTTTTTCTTTCATCGTTGCTTTATATGTGAGTAACAATTTTCTGAGAATTATTTTCCTCATTTTTGATAAATCTTCCTTCCCTTTATTGCTTTCACTTCAGCATGGCCTAATCCTAAAGTGGGTTACCAGTCTTAGAACCAGAAGCACTGTTTGGGCAAAACAAGCAGGTGATAATGGGAAATACCTCCTGGTTTAGTAAATGCTAATGTAATTGCAGCTGACATATTCTTGCCCCACCAGCCTAATTAAAAAATGTAATTATATTCCTATCTTTTCTATCAACATTTCCACAATTATTCTAGCTCAGAGGGAAAAAGTATTGTAATAATTGCTGCAGAGTCTTTGAGTTTGAAATGGCATCTGGAGAAGCAGCACTTAAGATGCTACTCTTGGTTCCTACTAAATCGCTAATAAACTAAGAAGCACAGGCATTTAATAAATGGAAAGATAAGAGTGATGATTGCTGGAACTAAGCTGAAAGTCTTGTACCTTTAAGGACAATATTGGCGTGTGATCCAAAACTTCCTGAAGCCACAGTTTGTGCCAATTTTTTGGTCTGACTGTTAGTCTAGGGTTTGTCTCAACAGTTGGACACTTTCCTAAAGGCTACCTTTAAATAAGCAAAGAAAAGCAGCAAACACCTTTGTAATAGTAAAATAACATAAGAAGAAAGCCCAAGTAAACCTGCTTCAACTACAGATGTCTTCTATGCAAATGTATGCATGACTGTTAATAATAAGATTTAAGTTTTTTAAAAAAATTGTAAGGATTTATTTTTATCTGGAGTAATGTGCACCTGTTTGTCTGTGTGTGGGTATAGGAACATGAGTGCAGTACCTGCATAGGCCAGAGGCCTAAGATACCCATGGAGCTGGAATAATACTCTGTTGTTTGCCACCCAGTGTGGGTGCTGGGAATCAAACTCAGTTCCTCTCCAAGTGTACTGCTTGATCTTAAATAGTGAGTTATCTCTGTGGCCCTCAGATGATTCTTCAAATTACCATCATATTGTAGATTCTATTCAATACTAATAGCTATAGTTAAATAAAAACAAATAAGATTCATATTGACATGTTATTAATTCTTTGAGAATTTTATATCTATACAATGTATTTTTTAACATTTTTTTTATTTTATTGAGAAAAGAAAAAAAAGTTTCAGCCTCCTCCCAGCCTCTCACTTCCCTCCCCCTCCTCCCCTCTTCCCCTTCCCCCACTCCTCTC
>NC_022026.1:37062746-37063623 GCF_000317375.1 Microtus ochrogaster | reverse complement strand
TATTTTGGTTTGGCTCTGTCTTATTTAGACAAAAAGGGGAGATGTAGGAGAGACCCAGCCAATCACTTTACTTGGGGGCGGAGTCCTCCAAGGATATTTTTTACTTATAAAGATTGCGAGCGTGCTCCCAGCCGCCTCTTCTGCTTTCCTGTTCACTGGGAATCTCTGGTTCTGTAAGTCTATTTCCCCATTAAAGCTGTATATATTATTACAATCTGTCTACATTCATTTTTCACTGATACATGCATGATAGAAATGAAGTCTTCCAGGAAGATCATGCAAAACATAGAATTTAAGAGAAAACTGACATTTATTAGCTCAAAAGAAAATTTAAATACAAAGAGGAATAATGGTCAAAAGAGGAATGAGAAAGATCTAGAAAGGATGATCGTATCATTAAAGGAAAGAAGAAAAGCATTTTTAGAATGTTCTATTTATTTTATGTTTCTGATTTTAGAATAGAATCATATTCAACATAATTGAGAGCTCAAGAAAAGGATGAAGAGGGCAAATGTTAAAGACTATCACAAAAGCTTTCTGAAATACCAGATAACAGTGTATCAGTGACATCAATGATCTAGAGCTTAATTATTTAAAACAGAAACACTGTGACAAAATCTGATGTAAAAAATATATTGTGTTTTCTTTGTAATCTCCAAATAGTGAAGATCAATTCAGGACATGAAGACTTTGGAAAAATAATACAAGAACAACATTACGACATCAGAAATTTGTATTACTTCCACATGTCAAATTAATATAATAAAAATCAAAGTGAGGAAACATTTAAAATAAGTATTTTTGAAAGGTATTTACATTTATATTTACATACTCGGAAACAAAGGAAACCTCCACAGATACAAAAAAATATCAGTGT
>NC_022026.1:37054301-37062646 GCF_000317375.1 Microtus ochrogaster | reverse complement strand
TTTTCTCAAAAAAAAAAAGAAAAAAAAAGAAAATGTTGTATGTTTATACAATGGAGTATTACTCAATGGGAAAAACATTAACATCATTAAATTTGGAGGTAAATGTATGGAACTAAAAAAAATTTTCACGAGTGAGATAACCCAGATTCAGAAAGACAGACACAGTATGAACTCACTCATTAGTGGATATTAGACATAAGGCAAAGGATAACCAGACCGCAACTCACAGCTTCAGAGAAGCTAGGTAACAAGGACGACCCTAAGATCCCTTGGATCACACTGGAAAGGGAGAATAGATGAGATCTCCTGGGTAAACTGGGGGTGGGGGATGGTTAGGAGAGGGGTTGAAAGAGAACATGAGGGAACGGAAGGTATAGCTGGAGGACAGTTGGAGTGAGCGATCAATGAAAGAGATATCTTGATAGAGAGTTATTTTCGGATTAGGGAGAAACCTGGTGCTAGGGAAATTCCCAGGAATCCACAAGGAAGAACACAGTTAAGACTCCTAGCAATAGTGGAGAGGGTGCCTGAACTGACCTTCCACTGTAATCAGGTTGGTGACTACCCGGACTGTAATTATAGAGCCTTCATCCAATAACTGATGAAAGTAGATGCAGAGCCAAGCACCAGGACAAACTCTGGGAGTCCATTTGAAGAGAGGGAGGAGGGATCATATGAGCAAGGGGAGTTGAAGAACATGACTGGGAAACCCAAACAGACAGCTGAGCTGAACTTGTGGGAGCTCACTGACTCTTGAGTGATAGCTGGGGAGCCTGCATGGGACTGAACCTGGCCCTCTGCTTGTGGGCGACAGTTGTGTAGCCTGGTCTGTTTGTGGCAGTGGGACCAGGATCTATCCCCTGGTGCTTGAGCTGGTGTTTTGGAGCCCATTTCATATGGTGGGATGCCTTGCTAAGCCTAGATATAAGGGCAAGAGGCTGGTTTCTACTTCAACTGATTGTGCCAGGCTTAGTTTACTCACCGTTGGAGGTCTTATTCTTTCTGCAGAGTTGCTGGAGAGGTGGCTTGGGGGTAGGTGGGAAGGAGTTGGAGCAGGTGAAGGAGGGGAACTGTGGCTGGTATGTAAACTGAATAAAAAATTAAAAATAAATAAATAAAATTGCCTTTCAAATTAACTTTTTTCTTAAACAATTTCAATGTATTTCCATTTTATTGGTAAGAAATAAAATATAAATATGAATAGAGAGTAGTGTTAAACCCAAACCTGTACCTTGGCTTCTGAGTACAGAAGAAAGACTATTATTTCTTGATCATTTGAACCTTGATGTTTTAGGTAAGGAATCATAAACTCAGAGAAGAGGGAGGCACTGTTTACATGTGAAGTGGCTGATAATGACCATGATACCGAAGAAACAATAAAACACACTAGAGTCTACAGTGAACAACAAAGTACATGTGTGCCAAAAATCACTTTCTCAATTGTTATTGTTGAGAATTTATTTCCATTATTACCAAATTTTGTGATTTGTAAGAAATTGTAAACCCACATTCTTTTATATACTGTTTTTGGATTGAAAATGTTAGCAAACAATAAAAAGAAAACACTCCAAAACTTAAAATGTATTAGTTCTATTTTTAATTTTTTGAGGAAGCTCCAATATAATTTCCCTAAAGATTATATTGATTTGCATCCCTGCCAACAGTGAATAAGAATTCCTATTCACATTCTTTCTAATATTTATTATCAGATTCTCGATGATTGCCATTCTGAGGTAGTATCTCACTATAGTTTTAATTTCTACTTCCCTGAATGCTAGTATTGAATATTGAATGCTTTTAAATTGGCCAGGCAGTGGTAGCCCACGCCTAGCACTTGGGAGGCAGGGGCAGGCAGATCTCTGTGACTTGGAGGCCAACCTGGTCTACAAGAACTAGTTCCAGGACAGGCTCCAAAGTTACAGAGAGACCCTGTCTCAAAAAACCAACAAAATAAATAAATAAATAAATAAAATGTATATATTGGCATTTGAGTACAAACTGCCTGTTCGATTCATTGGCTTATTTGTTGACTGGCTCTTTTCTTTATTATTTACTTGGTATTTAGTTTCTTCAATTATTTGTAAATTCTGGTTATTAGATCTTGGTCTGAAGTATAGCTAATAAAGATTTTTTTATTTTCTCCCTACCATATCGTACAACCTAGCTATTATACCACTGGGCAGGTATCCAGAGAATTTTATAACCTATCACAGATATATTTGTACCCTTATGTTTTTTACTGCTTTATTCATGATACCAAGGAAGTGGAACCAAATTTGTTAGCCACCAATCGAAGAATGGATAATGAAAAGCTGTTGCATATATAAAATGAAATATTGTTCAAATCTAAAGAAAATGAAATCACAAAATGGATGAGTTGTAATGTATAATATTAATCAAGATTATGGTCACAATCTCAGGAAGGGAAAAACATATACTACATAGTATATGTTCTTAATATCGAGATCTTAGGTATATATACAAAAGTAAATGTGGATACAGCATAACATTTACAAAGAAGAACAAGAAAGGATAAATAATAGGTAATGAAGAATACCTATTGTTAATAGTTACTTGAGTTGTTAAAGCGGTTATAAATTAATTGTTCTTTTTGTTTTAATTACATCGTGGACTTTTCTTTCTTTTTTATGGTGAATAGTACATAAAATGATTATTGCTTTGTGGCTTGCTCAGAATTATTTCAATGTAGTGTAGCAAAATGTCTGATTTGGTAAGGTGTGTTAAGTAAGGTTTTAAGGTGTTTCACATATTAACCTCTGATACTGAATAGTCCTGATCAGTAAGCATCAATGTATATAATAATATTTTCTTCTAAAGCACACAAAATGTATTTGATAATAAAAAAGTAAAAAATCCAGTGTGAAGCTGCACACATTCAGAATGGGTATTCTAACTGTATAGGAGTGCATTAATATTATACGGATTGGGGGGTCTGGCTAATTTTGCAGCATGAAGATTTTTATTTGCAAATTCTTTATTATAAAGTTTTAATTAAAAATAAAGATATATGTAGCAGGGCATGGGTACCTGTTGTACTTTTACAATATAAATATCTTGATTTTGTGGCCTCAGAGCCTCTAGTTTCTATGAGCTGATAATGTGGTTGTATGTGTGTTCTGAGTATGTGTGTGATCATTTTATTTCTACTTGTAAAGTTCTATTCATTATCCAGGGAGTATGGATTGAATGCCTGATGTCACAGGGAGAATATAAAGGCAAGAATGGACAAAGGAATTTTAAAACTGTTTGCAGCCTATGTTGCTAATACTACATCATTTATCTGTAAGCCAATTATGGAGTAGCTATTACTAATTCCACTTACAGACTGAGAAACTTAAGCTTTAAGGTATTAAGTGTTTTGTCAACATTGTACAGATAGCAAATAAAAGACTTTGTATTCAATTTCCAAAATGTGTGTTTCCAAAATATTTTATTTATTTTTTGTAAAGAAAATAAAGAATTATAGTAAAGAACTCAAAAGGGGAACATGCAAAATATAGAATATAGAAACATAGGCTGGGCGGTGGTGGTGTGGTACACGCCTTTAATCAAAGCACTCAGGAGGCAGAGGCAGGTGGATCTCTATGCATTTGAGGCCAGTCTGATCTACAAGAGCTAGTTCCAGAATAGGCTCCAAATCTTCAGAGAAACACTTTCCTGAAAAAAGAAGAAAAGAAAGAAAAAGATACATAGATAACTACAACTAATATTTTGATAAATCATACTTCTAGCTTTACATACACACATATGTGCAAAGATTTAAAAACAAAAACCATGCTTAATATATAATTATATATATATACTTAAAATTCTATTAAGAGTATATTTTTATTTTATTATTCATTAAAAATACATTTGTTGACTCAACAGTGCTCCTTTAAGTAGCTTCATAATTGCTTACTTTTTTGAATATTTCAAGTATCAAGTTCTCACATGTATCATTTTTCACATAATAGAAAATGCCTTAATGAACATCTCCATGTTACAAATATCTGTTTAAGCCTATAATTATTTTATAATTTTATATAACTATAATTTTATTAATTATATCTAGGAACAAATACACTCAGTAAAAGGATTCAAATAGAGGTAAAGTATTTAATGACACATACTCAATTTTCAGAAGTGTCCTACAAACTTACAACATTATCAGTATATGAATGTCTGTTTCTCTTGTCTTTTTAACGTTAACTGTCTTCAAAAAATTTTCATATACATATTGCAGATCATAATGCCTTATTTTGTTTGTATTTTTCTCAGTGATAGTTATTCTTGGCATTATTCTCTTACATCTGTTTTTTCCTACAGATACTTCCCACATTATGTGCCACGTGAATTTCTTCATAAGTCAATTCAATCCATCTTTTTCTGTATTAGTGTTTTTGACTGCATTAAAGTACAGAAATTGCTTTCTTGATCTCATATAAGTATTTGGATCTACAATCAATCTCATTATTCACATTTCCACATCTATGGATTCAGTTTGTCACAAATCAAAAATATACAAAATAAATAAATTTGTATTGAACATATACAGACATTTTTCTTCTTTCATTATTCTCTAAAGTGGCTAATATAACAACTCTTCAAATGGGATTTACGTTTTACTAGGTATTGTAAGTATTCTAGTGTTCATTTAAAGTGCACAAATGGGTATGCATGGGTTATATGAAAATTTTACTGTTTATATAAAGGGCCTGAGTATCTGTGGGTTCTTTTGTACATGAGACATCCTTGGAACCTATTTCTCATGGCAAACAAAATAAGCCTTTTGTTGTTGTTTGTTTGTTTGTTTTTTCAGTATTTTATGTTCTATTGGTACTTCTGTTATTTCAAATGTTGTGATAGCACAACTGTGCTACATTGCATTATCAAAGGAAGTTAAGAGATTCCAGTTTCTATTCTTGGAATATAGGGCACTTACTAACATTTTATGCTTTAGGACATTGCACAACTTTCATTCTATTCCTTTCCCATGCTGAAATACTTCTAGAGAGCTAAAAGTGACTGATGTCAGAAGTTAATCTGTGTTGGTGCTGTAGAAGATATGAGCATTATACATGATATTGATTAGGAGATACTAATATATTATACTGATTTATGTTAAGTAGCATATACCATACCTGGACAAAATTTGTATATCTAGAAAACTCTGTATCTATTTCAGTAGTTATGGTTTCATATATGTAAGTGTATGTGTGTCTTGGTAAGCATCATTTCAAAAATTTGAAGTACCATATTTTCCTTTATTTTGTCCCTTCTTTGAGACCATCAGAAAATGCCAGTATTAAGAAAAATATCATACACTATCAGGGCTAGCAATTATTTCAGAAACCCTTTTTTTGTTATATAGAATAATTAATTACTTGAATGGTGAAACTATTTGCCTCAAATCACACAATTAGTGTTGATACTGGAATTCAGATTACTATCTTCTAACTTTGATGCTCATTACATTACAGCAATTTATTTGAGGGTTCCTTTTATTACACTGGAATATGATAAAGTGGTCATATAATTTCAAATGCTGAAAGTGATTTAGTTTTCAAACATTTTATAATAAGTATTTATAATTAAAGATTCAAAATTAAAAATATGTAAAATTATAAAAACATTGAATATGTGCATAAGGAGTTTGTGTCTGTGTCATAGTTAGCTTTAATTATTGATTTAATAGAAAGAACCTCAGTTGAGGAATTGTCTCCCTCAAAATGTCTGTGGGCACATCTGCGAGCATTTTCTTGACTGCTAATTTAGGTAAGAAGGTCCAATCACCTGTGGGAGTGGATATCCCTGGGGAGGTAAGAAAGATAGTTGAGCAAGACAGTGGTCTATTCTTTAGTTTTTGCCTCCATGTCTTGAGTCCCTGTCTTAGCTTCCCATGATGATGGAGTATAAGCTATATGATTTAATGAAACTTTTGCTCTCAAAGTTGGCTTTGGCCAGGATTTTATCACAGCAAACTGAAGCAATTAAAACACCACATCAGCATACTAGTAAGCTTTCTTTGTTTTCTGCGATATTGAAATAGAATCATTGCACTTATCACAACATTTACCCTTTTAAAGTAGTTGTGGGATGCTTGAGATACATATCACTGTGAAGTTTGTGACTTCTAGCTTGATTATTTCAGCTATTCAATTTGTTTCCTGTTTAGCCAAACAAAGATAAGTTCTCAAATTTCAGAGAACTTCCAAATTTAAAATTCTATGGTCTTGAATTTTGCTTTTTTTAAAGAAAAAAATATTACTTTTCTCTTCTAGCACAAATCAATGATTTACTAAGTATTTTAAGTACATCTACTATATTCTAATTACACTGCTGGTCACACTTGTAAATATAATAGCATATCCTAACATTTTATTAGGATTTTTCTTTTTTATTGGATTTGGATTTTGATTTCATTTGATTCAGGTCATTAAAGTTCAGTTTAGGATCACACCAAGACACCTAGAAGAAGGAAATTTGGAAATTAAGTATGATAATTGTCAGCATCCTTGTCATCAATAACTAAAAAACGTACTGATTATTTAATGTGTTCTGAGAGTATACATAAGTTTGCCTCATTTGTGCCTATAACAACTTTAAACATTTCTTTAAAAAATCAGCATTTTTTATGACAGACTCACATTAGGGGGTATAGAGTAGGAACAAAATGAGTTGAATAACAGGATCATGTTTAACTTTAATAGAATATTTTGTACACATAAGGTTGTTGCAGGGGGGCACTTGTGATCACAAAGAAACTGTATTAATTAAAGCACTGCTTGGCCCATTAGCGCTAGCTTCTTATATTAATTTAACCCATTTTTATTAATCTGTGTATTGCCATGTCACAGTGGCTTACCAGGTAAAATTTTCAGCATCTGTCTCTGGCAGCTCCATGGCTTCTCCTTGACTCTGCCTTCTTTCTCCCAGAGTCCAGTTCTGTCTTCCCCGCCTACCTAAGTTCTGCCCTATCAATAGGCCAAGGTAGTTTCTTTATTAACCAATGAAAGCAACACATAGATAGAAGGACCTCCTACACCCTACACCATAAGGTAACTAGGTGTTTCCAGGAAAGACTGAAATGAAAGGAAATAAAGCAGCTGTGATATTTTGTTTGTGTTCTGACAAATAAGACTTGCCTGAAGATCAGAGTGTGGAGCTAGCCACTAGTTAGCTATAGAGGTCTGGAGGTTTATACAGACAGACAGAGAGTGATAAGGGTGGTCAGAGAGAGGAAGTGATAAGGGGGAACAGAGACAGAATCTCAGCCCTTTAGGAAGAGGATTTGGAGAGGTAAGAGATGATTGTGGCTGTTTCCTTGCTTCTCTTTTTTCAGCTTTTATTTGATATCTCACTCCAGGTTTTTATTGATATGATCAATTAGGATCACTCTATATAAAGTCACAGAACTAACAATGGAAGCAATCTGGGTAAAAAAAAATTGAGGTAAAATGCTTATGGGTGATTTTGGAAAAGAAAATAATAAAAATGCTAGTTTAAATGGCAGATATCATAAAGATAGTACTAATGCTAGAGGCCAGACAAATAAAGATTGAAATCCTGGGTCCACCATGTAGTTACTGTTTAAGTTTTAAGAAGTCCTTTTACTTATCTGACTGATTCTCAATGTATCCTTCATCAAAACACCTGTAATAAAGCTGATAATCTTCACTTCAAAGTTGATGTAAAGATTACATCATATATATATATATATATATATATATTGCTTTATACAATATCTAATACTGTAGACACTGATTACATGACAATTTATTCTTATGTATAAAGGCTGGAATAGAGGTAAGTATAGGAGAAAAATGAAAGGATTAAGTTTTATGTAAGAGAAATATTTTTATCCTTAATCAAGGAGAAACGATTAGTTTGTGAAGAGAAGAGTTTTATTTGAAAAGTGTCATATTAGAGTAATTAATCTGTTATTAATACAGAGGATAGTCTGGGGAGGATTGAAATGGAAGCCAAATGACTATTTCTATGCCCTATGTAACTGTAAATTATCTATGTTATCATTATATAGTAGTGATGGAAGCCAGTTGTAGGGACATGCCACAGTGAAAGAGTTCTGGCATACTGGAGAATAGTTACGGAAAAAAGAAAAGAAGGAGTGAAGGATAATTTAAAAGATTATAGACAGGGTGACTTAAGAAACTAGAAACAATGAAGAAATGTGACTTCAGTAAGTGTGATTATCTTTTTTGACAATTTTAACTAAGTAATTAATGTGTGATACTTTTATGATGAAGCAGGAGAACTTGTAGTGCAAAGGAGGTAGGTATAGACTTGGCTCTGCTCAAAAGATGCTTGAACTCTTTTTTTTT